>NC_065580.1:137592574-137600074 GCF_024542745.1 Macaca thibetana thibetana | reverse complement strand
AGGCAGGAGAATCGCTTGAACTCAGGAGGCAGAGCTTGCAGTGAGCCAAGATCACACCACAGCACTCCAGCCTGACTGACAGAACGAGACTCTGTCTCAAAAAAAAAAAGAAAGAAAAAAAAAGGTGATTATAAGTGATATGTATTACGTTTCTTTGTCCTTAAGAAAAGTAAGCACAAAGCCACAGTCAAGAAGGGTGCAGCTGGCAGAAGGACTGTCTTGGGCAAAGATGCGAGCCAAGCACTGGGCTTGCTGGTGTGTCTGGGCTGGGTGAGAGACACAGGTGTTGGGACCCCAGGCTCTATGCGTGGGGCTGGGAGAGCAATGGCAGGTCACTGAGGCCCGGCAAGACCTAATAACCAGGCTAAGCCGTGTGGGTATGACACTAAGAAGATGAGAGCCAGTGAAGGCTTTGGAGTGGGGTAGAGGTGACGTCTGGCATCTGAAGGACCTGACCTCTCCTACTGGGTGGCTGGGGTTGAGACACAGGGGAGGGCGCTGTAGCCAAGGCACCCCCAGGCTGGCTCAGCCACCCAGGAGGGAAAGCCTGAGCCCAGAATGCTGGAGATTTCTCCTCGGCCAAGGATGTGGGAAAGATTGCAGGGCTCTTGTGGGCCAAACCTCCCACTTTTCTAGGAGGAGACTTTCTTTACCCAGGTGCAGGGAAGAAGGAAGGGAATTCCAAATCAGACAGAAACTCCGGTCAGTGTGTCTGCCCACCTGGGGGAAGTAAACCTCTGTGTGGAGGGAATGAGGCTCCACCAGACAGCCAGGGCTGCCTACCCAGCGGGCACAGGGGGCACCATGCCAAGAGCCAACCACACACTCGGGGGTCCCCAAATGCCTTTCTTTCTTTTCTTTCTTTCTCCTTTCCTTTCCTTTCCGTTCTTCTTTCTTTCTCTCCTTTTTTCTTTCTTTTTCTCCTTTTTTTTTCTTTTTCTCTTTCTTTCTTTCCTTCCTTCCTTCCTTCCTTTTCTCTCTCTCCCTTCCTTCCTTCCTTCCTTCCTTCCTTCCTTCCTTCCTTCCTTCCTTCCTCCCTCCCTCCCTCCCTCCCTCCCTCCCTCCCTCCCTTCCTTCTCTCTCTCTCTCTCTCTCCCCCTTTCTCTCTTTCAGGCAGAGTCTTGCTCTGTTGTCCAGGCTGGAATGCAATGGCACGATCTCGGCTCACTGCAACCTCCTCCTCCCAAGTTCAAGCGATTCTCCTGCCTCAGCCTCCAAGTAGCTGGGATTACAGGTGCCCACCACCACGCCCGGCTAATTTTTGTATTTTTTAGTAGAGACAGGGTTTCACCATGTTGGCCAGGCTGGTCTCAAACTCCTGACCTCAGGTGATTCACCCACCTGGGCCTCCCAAAGTGCTGGGATTACAGGTGTGAGCTACCGTGCCCAGCCTCATTTCTTTTAAAATCAGAAGGAAAAAATACATAACTTTTAGGCCCAAAATGTCTTTATGTATATTAATGGATTCACCTTTTCCCAATGTAACCATAAATATCATTTTTAAAATTATTATTATTTTAGAAACAGGGTCTCACTCTGACGCATAGGCTAAAATACAGTGGTACAATCTTAGCTCACTGCAACCTCCAATTCCTGGGCTCAAGTGATCCTCCCACATCAGCTTCTTGAGTGTGACCTCAGGCAGATGTCACCGGGCCCGACTAATTTTTAATTTTTTTTTGGTAGAGATGGGTTCTCATTATGTTGCCTACACAGGTCTTGAACTCCTGGCCTCAAGTGATCCTCCTGCCTTGGCCTCCAAAGGTGCTGATATTATAGGATTGAGCCACCAAGCCTGGCCAAATATAATTTTTATTTATTTTTATTTTTTTTGAGACAGGTTTTACTCTTCTTGCCCAGGCTGGAGTGCAATGGCACCATCTCGGCTCACTGCAACCTCCACCTCCCAGGTTCAAGCGAGTCTGCTGCCTCAGCCTCCCGAGTAGCTGGGATTACAGGCATGCACCACCACACCCAGCTAATTTTCTATTTTTAGTAGAAACAGGGTTTCTCCACGTTGGTCAGGCTGGTCTTGAACTCCCGACCTCAGGTGATCCCCCCGCCTCGGCCTCACAAAGTGCTGGCATTACAGGCATGAGCCACCGCGCCTGGCCTAATTTTTTTAATGAAAGAAAGTCCCCAGGAAGTCAAAAGTGCCTACGACCCATGAAAGTCAAAATGAGGACAACGGAGCCTGGGTGCAGTGGCTCACACCTGTAATCTCAGCAATTTGGGAGGTGTGGCGGGAGGATCACGAGGTCAGGAGTTCAAGACCAACCTGGCCAACATGGTGAAACCCTGTCTCTACTAAAAAACACAAAAATTAGCCGGGCATGGTGGCGGGCACCTGTAATCTCAGCTACTCGGGAGGCTGAGGCAGGAGAATCGCTTGAACCGGGAGGCGGAGGTTGCAGTGAGCCGAGATCGCATCACTGCACTCCAGCCTGGGGGACAGAGCGAGACCCCGTCTCAAACAAACAAAACAAAACAAAATGAGGACAATGGGGCTTCCAGTGGCAACTCGAGGCATTAGTTTACTCCAGAGTCATGGAGACAGTGAATGGAGTGTGTGTGCGTGCGTGCGCGTGTGTGTGTGTGTGTGTGTGTGTGTAAGAAAGGAGGGAGGGAGGGTTATAGGACTGTGGGAAAGTCAACAGGAAAAGCAGGGAAGGTTCGCTGTGAATTGACAGTCACTGTGACATCACAGGCATGTGCGGAGTGCCCGCCCCACCAGGCACTGTGCCAACGCCAGTACCTTCATGTCATGAGACCCTCTCAGCAACCCTGTAACCTTGTCCCCACCAGAATATTCCTTTCACAGCTGAGAAAACGACAGCACAGAGAGGATGAATTAAAAATTGACTAACATGCTGGGCGCAGCGGCTCACGCCTGTAATCCCAGCACTTTAGGAAGCTGAGGCAGGTGGATTATCTGAAGTCAGAAGTTTGAAACCAGCCTGGCCAACATGGTGAAGCCCTGTCACTACTAAAAATACAAAAATTAGACCAGGCGCGGTGGCTCACGCCTGTAATCCCAGCTCTTTGGGAAGCCGAGGTGGGCGGATCACGAGGTCAGGAGATCGAGACGATCCTGGCTAACACGGTGAAACCTCATCTCTACTAAAAGTACAAAAAATTAGCCAGGCAGAGGCTGAGGCAGGAGAATGGAGTGAACCTGGGAGGCAGAGCTTTCAGTGAGCTGAGATCGCACCACTGCACTCCAGCCTGGGCAGCAGAGCGAGACTCCGTCTCAAAAATAAATAAATAAATAAAATTTAAAAATAAATAAAAATTTTGAGTTCCATCTCAAAAAAACAAAAAAACAAACAAAAGACTTAGCCAGGTGTGGTGGTGGGCTCTGTAGTCCCAGTTACTTGGGAGGCTGAGGCGGGAGAATCATTTGAACCTGGGAGATTGAGACTGCAGTGAGCCATGATTGCACCACCACACTCCAGCCTGGGCAACAGAGGGAGACCCTGTCTGGAAAAAAAAAAAAAGCACCTTTTTCTGTGGGGATGTCAGGGGCCTCCTTGCAGGCCTGGCCCCACCCCCAGGCCCACAACCAGGCCACAGCTCACGGCACATGGCAGGCAGGAGAAGGAACAAAGAGGAATAGAGGGAGAAAGAGGCTTAGAGCTCCAGGATAATGCAATGGGGGACGACAGAACCCCAAATGGCCATGAAGTTACCAGATTGAGGACCCAGGTGAGCGTCTCCTCCTTGGGGTATCCAACTCTCATTCCAGAGGACTTAATTCAACAGATACGTACTGAGCACTGTGCTGAGGGCACGGTAATGAACTGGACTCAGCCTGGGGGACAATCGGGTGGGAGATGACAGGGCAGGTTAGGTGGGTGTGTGGAGGGGGTGATGGCTAGTGAAGTCCTGGGACTGAGTTAGCTTGAACTAGTTTAGGTACAGCTCGGGCATACCAGGTGCAGGGGCCTCTTGAGGAGTGAACTGCAGATTTTGGGTCCTGCCTGCAGTCAGTGGGACTGGAGTACAGTTAAAGACTGGTGTGGGGCCGGGTGCGGTGGCTCATGCCTGTAATCCCAGCACTCTGGGAGGCCGAGGCAGGCGGATCACAAGGTCAGGAGATCGAGACCACCCTGGCTAACACGGTGAAACTCTGTCTCTACTAAAGATATTAAAAAAATTAGCTGGGCGTGGTGGCAGGCACCTGTAGTCCTAGCTACTCGGGAGGCTGAGGCAGGAGAATAGAGTGAACCCGGGAGGTGGAGCTTGCAGTGAGCCGAGATCGCATCACTGCACTCCAGCCTGGGTGACAGAGTGAGACTCCGTCTCAAAAAAAAAAAAAAAAGACTGGTGTGGGATGTGCCGTGGGGAACCCCCGGGAGGCCGGATCTGCAATGAGCTGGTGTAACGAGGACCAAGGGCTGCTGCTTACAAGTCTAGGAGGGGTCCCCAGGTAACCTGGCGACAGGGTGCAGCTCTTCTTTATTTTATTTATTATTATTATTATTATTTTTTTTTTGAGACAGAATCTTGCTCTGTCACCCAGGCTGGAGTGCAGTGGTGCGATCTCTGCTCACTGCAATCTCCACCTCCCCGGTTCAAGCGAGTCTCCTGTCTCAGCCTCCCAAGTAGCTGGGACTACAGGTGCGCACCACCAGACCTGGCTAATTTTTGTATTTGTAGTAGAGACGGGGTTCCCCAGTGATGGCTAGGTTGGTCTCTAACTCTGAACCTCAAGTGATCCATCTGCCTCAGCCTACCAAAGTGCTGAGATTACAGGCGTGAGCCATCGCACCTGGACAGTTGCAGATTTTGTTGTTGTTGTTGCTGTTGTTGTTTTTGAGATGGGGTCTTGCTCTGTCACCAGGCTGGAGTGCAGTGGCGCGATCTTGGCTCACTGCAACCTCCACCTCCCAGGTTCAAGCGATTCTCCTGCCTCAGCCTCCGGAGTAGCTGGGATCACAGGCGCGCCACCAAACCCGGCTGTATTTTTAGTATTTTTAGTAGAGACGGGCGTTTCACCAGGCTGGTCTCCTACTCCTGACCTCGTGATCCGCCCACATCGGCCTCCCAAAGTGCTGGGATTACAGGCGTGAGCCACCGTGCCCAGCTCAGGTGCAGCTGTTTTAAAGCTCTTGCTGGGCTGGGTGCGGTGGCTCACATCTGTAATCCCAGCACTTGGGGAGGCCAAACCAGGAGGATCACTTGAGCCCAGGAGTTTGAGATCAGCTTGGGCAACATGGCAAAACCCCATCTCTACAAAAAATATTTAATACAAAAATTAGCTGGATGTGGTAACTTGAGCCTGTGGTCCTAGCTACTCGGGAGGCTGAGGTGGGAGAATGGTTTGTGAGTCCAGGAGGCAGAGGTCGCTGTGAGCCAAGACACGCCTCTGCACTCCAGCCTGAGTGACAGAGCGAGACCCTGTCTCTAAATAAAATAAAATAAAGCGCCTGCTGTGACCAGGTGGGGCCACTAAGCACTCATAGGAGGCTGGGAAGAACTTGGTGTAGGGCTGGGAGCAGGGAGTGGCACCCCCACCCTAAAGATGTCCGGCCAGAGCAAGGGCAGTGGAGACAGGTACCCTTGTCCCCACCCCGGCAGACATCATTGGGGCAAGGTGAGGGGCCGGGCCAAGTGCTACCTGCCCCTTGGAAAAGGGACTGACCCCTACCTGGAGGGACTGAAGGGAGACAGTAGGGAGGAAGAGGCTGTGCCAGTGGGGAGCCAGGAGGCCCACTCCTGTCCTGCACACACGCCCCAGGCTGAGAGAGGTTGTGGTCTGCGGAGGCTGAAGGTCACAGCCCCACCTGCCCCACCTTGCTGGGCTTTGCCCCTTACACCTGGAGAGGCAGATGGGCCGTGACCCAGGGACCTGCGTTGGCTGCAGTGGCCAGGCTGCGGCTGGGCCAGCCAAGCAGGGTCAAGAAAGTCCCCAGAACACCTTGGGGACCATCTCTCCCAGAGCTTCCCCTAGGCAGGGCACAGTGCAGCTTGCTGGCCTCAGGGGCTGGCCCAGGAGTCAGGCAACATTCCCTGGGGACCCCGCTGGGACCAGCACAGCCTCCGAGAAGGTGGGCTCCCGGACCGGGGCTGGCGCAGGGCTCTGGGCCGTCTGAGGCCCAGGCTGCAGGGAGCAGGGACCCTGGGTCCTTCCAGGTTCCCTGGCCCCTCTCTGGGCCGGACAGGCCGGCGGGAGGGAGGGTGGGGGTGGGGGACGCTGGGGCCTCTTTCCTGGTCGCCCGGCGGCAGCTGAGGTTATTTTTTCCCCCTGGCCGCTGCAGAATTTCCCTCCGAGTTGGATAAATAAGCAGCAGAGTCCAACGTCAACGAAACAGGAGCTCGCTCGGCCGCACAAAAGCGGCTTTCAGCAGCGGCGGTGCCTCCGCGCCTGTCCCGTGGCCGGGACTCCCCGAGCAGCGCAGAGAGCGGAGCTGCCCCTGGCCCGCGCTGCGATTGCGGCTTCAGAGGCCTCCTGCCTCCGGGGTTCCGGCGCTTGTCCACTTCTCTTTTTCACTTTTATTTTTAATGTAATTTTTTTTTTTTTTTTTTTTAAGAGATGAGGGCTTGCTCTGTCTCCCAGGCTGGAGTGCAGTGGTACTATCACAGCTCACTGCAGCCTCCACCTCCCGGTTCAAGCGATCCTCCCGCCTCAGCCTCCCAAGTGGCTGGGACTACAGCAGTGAGCCACTGAGCCTGTGTTCTCTTCTGTCCCATCTCTTCTGGTCCCTGCCTGCTCCCTGCAGAACCCATGCTTGCCCTTTGCCCCCACAGCACTCTGTGCAGACCCTATTAAGGACTCCCTCCCTTAAAACCTATGGCTCTGCCAGGCGTGGTGGCTCATGCCTGTAATTCCAGCACTTTGGGAGACAGAGGCCAGCGGATCATGAGGTCAGGAGTTCGAGACCAGACTGACCAACATGGTGAAACTCCATCTCTACTAAAAATACAAAAATTAGCCGGGCGTAGTGACACACGCCTGTAATCCCAGCTACTCAGGAGGCTGAGGCAGGAGAAACACTTGAACCCAGGAGGCAGAGGTTGCAGTGAGCTGAGATCGTGCCGTTGCAGTGAGCCGAGATCACGACATTGCACTCTAGCCTGGGCAACAGAGCGAGACTCCGTTTCAAAAAACAAAACAAAACAAAACAAAACAAAAACCTTCTGAGGCTCCTCATTGCCCAAGGGAAGATCCTGGCTTTCCAGACCCCCACCATGAAGTGGGCTGCTTCCTGTTTCTCACCAGTGCTTTGCAGAGGCTGGTTCCTCTGTCAACAACACCCTTCCATCTCTTCTACCTGGTTCCCACTTGGTGTTGAGATTCAGCTCCTGCATCGTTGTTGCTGACTCCAGCCCCTACAGCTTCTCTCTCTAATCACAGGCATCAGCTGACACCAGAGTGGTCACTGCTCTTTCTGTGGCTCCAGCTGACCTTGAGCCACCCTAGGGCAGGAGGTGAATCCTTTTTTTTTTTTTTTTTTTTTTTTTAAGGGATGGGGTCTTGCTCTATGCCCGGGCTGGAGT
>NC_065580.1:137057574-137275074 GCF_024542745.1 Macaca thibetana thibetana | reverse complement strand
TGTGTCATCCCTTAGTGCCTCTTTCAAGTTCCCTAGTTTCCTCAAACACATCATCTTCGCTTTTGCTTGGAAACACAGCACTTTTTAATTTTTCTTTTATGTTTTTATTTTTTTCCGAGACGGAATCTCGCTCTGTTGCCCAGGCTGGAGTGCAGTGGCGCAATCTCGGCTCACTGCAAGCTCCGCCTCCTGGGTTCCCACCATTCTCCTGCCTCAGTCACCCCAGCAGCTGGGATTACAGGCACCCGCCACTACGCCTGGCTAAATTTTTGTATTTTTGTATTTTTAGTAGAGACGGGGTTTCACCGTGTTAGCCAGTATAGTCTCAATCTCCTGACCTCGTGATCCGCCCGCCTCGGCCTCCCAAAGTGCTGGGATTACAGGCGTGAGCCACTGCGCCAGGCCTATTTTTCTGTTTTTAATATTTTGCTAACTCATACTTGTGGAACACAGCACTTTCTGAGCCTATTAATGATGCTGTCACTGAAAATATCACTCTGAGTCATGAGAGTGATTAGGTTGGTTGTTTTTCATCTAAATGGTAGGTGATTATTTGTGATCTCCTTAGGGTAACCACAGAATTATGTAAAATAGCAACTGTGCTGGCTGCAGTGGCTCACACCTGTAATCCCAGAACTTTGGGAGGCCAAGGCGGGTGGATCACTTGAGGTCAGGAGTCCAAGACCAGCTGGCCAACATGGTGAAACTGTGTCTCTACCAAATATACAAAAAATTAGCCAGGTGTGGTGGTGGGCGCCTGTAGTCCCAGTTACTTCGGAGGCTGAGGTGGGAGAATCCCTTGAACCCAGGAGGTGGAGGTTGCAGTGAGCCGAGATCAAACCACCGCACACCAGCCTGGGAAACACAGTAAGATTCAGTCTCAAAAATAAAACAAAACAAAACAAAATAAAATAAAATAGCAATCGCCTGTTCCCTCCTCATTTCCTCTCCCTGCTTAATTCTTCTCCACAGTACTGTACTTCTTGCCATCTGATATACTTGTTAATCTGTTTACGGTCTATTTCCCCTCATTGGAATGTGAGCTCCATGAGCTCAAGGAACTTTGTCTTGATTTACGTCTGCCACTTGGAAACATACTTTGAACACAGTAGGTACTCAGTAAATATTTGTGGGCTGAATGAATGACTGTAAAGCTCTTAGAAACATGGGCTAGTCTGACTGGGAGCCATGGTGCATGCCTGTCATCCCAACACTTTGGGAGGCCAAGGCAGCAGATCGCCTGAGCTCAGGAGTTCGTGACCAACCTGGGCAACATGGTGAAACCCTGTGTCTACTAAAAATACAAAAATTAGCCGGGCGTGGTGGTGCCCACCTGTAGTCCCAGCTACTCGGGAGGCTGAGGCACTAGAATCGCTTGAACCTGGGAGGCAGATGTTGCAGTGAGCCGAGATTGTGTCATTGTACTCCTGCCTGGGCAACAGAGTGAGACCCTGTCTCAAAAAAAAAAAAAAAAAAAAAAAAAAGATAAATAAAATAAAATAAAAAAAGGAGAGAGACCCAGGTGCAGTGACTTTCACCTGTAATCCCAGCACTTTGGGAGGCTAAGGCAGGATAATCGCTTGAGCCCAGGAGTTTGAGACCAGCCTGGGCAATATAGCAAGACCCTGACTCTAAAAAAAAAAAAATTAGGGCAGGCATGGTGGCTCATGCCTGTAATTTTAAAACACTTTTGGAGGCCGAGGTGGGCAGATCACCTGAAGTTGAGAGTTCAAAAACAGCCTGGCCAACATGGCAAAACCCCATCTCTACTAAAAGTACAGAAATTAGCCAGGTGTGGTGGTCCGTGCCTGTAATCTCAGTTACTCAAGAGGCCGAGGCATGAGTATCGCTTTAACCTGGAGGCGGAGGTAGCAGTGAGCTGAGATCTTGCCCCTTGTGGGCGGAGGATTACCTAGGTGCCAAGGCAAGAGACTGAAGGCACAAACTGTTTCAGTATAATAAAGAAAATAGTTAAAATAAGAATAGTCATAATACAAATTAGATATAGAGATGATCATGGACAATTATCAATCATTATTATAAACATCATTAATCATTAGCTTTTAATATTACTCTTTATTGAATTACTAATATAACCTAGGGATAAACGGTGGGTATAGGGTCAGGTGCTGAAGGGACATTGTGAGAAGTGACCTAGAAGGCAAGAGGTGAGCCTTCTGTCACGCCCACATAAGGGTCGCTTGAGGGCTCCTTGGTCAAGCGGTAATGCCAGTGTCTGGGAAGATACCCATTACTTAGCAGACCGGGAAAGGGAGTCTCCTTTCCTTGGAGGAGTCAGGGAACACTCTGCTCCACCAGCTTCTTGTGGGAGGCTGGATATTATCCAGGCCTGCCCACAGTCATCCGGAGGCCTAAACCCCACCCTATGGCGCTGTGCTTCAATGGTCACGTTCCTCGTCCTCTTTCATGTTCCTCCTGTACTCCTGGTTCCTCTTTGAAGTCCGTAGTAGATAGCGGTAGAAGGAATCGTGAAAGTCTTCAAGTCTTTGATCTTTCTTATAAGCGATTAGAAGAAAACGCTGACGTAGGCTGCCTTCTCTCTCTCTGCTTCGGCTACCTAAGAGGGAAGGGCCCCCTGTCCTGTGATCATGTGACTTGCTTCACCTTGTCAATCACTTAGAAGATTCACCCTCCTTACCCTGCCCCCCTTGTCTTGTATGCAGTAAATATCAGCGCTCCCAGCCGTTCGGGGCCACTACCGGTCTTCGCGTTTTCATGGTAGTGGTCCCCCGGGCCCAGCTGTTTTCTCTTTATCTCTTTGTCTTGTGTCTTTATTTCTTACAATCTCTCGTCTTTGCACATGGGGAGAACACCTGCTAAGCCCCGTAGGGCTGGACCCTACACCACTGAACCCCAGCCTGGGTGACAGAGTAAGATTCTGTCTCAAAAAAAAAAAAAAAGAAAAGAAAATGAACTGGGTATGGTGGCGAGTGCCTGTAGTCCCAGCTACTCAGGAGGCTGAGGTGGGAGGATGGCTTGAGTCCAGGAGATTGAGGCTGCAGTTAGCCATGATTACACCACTGCACTCCAGCCTGGGAAACAGAGTGAGGCCCTGTTTAAAAAAAATATATATATATAAAATATATATATTTTATATATATAATATATAATATATATGTAGTATGTATATGGAAAGGTTAAAAAAAGACAAGGATGAAACTTGTGCTTTTAAAGCGGAATTTAAAATAAACTATTTTCCCCCAGTTTATGTAGACAGATAAAGAAATAAACAGACATAAATATGTTTATGTGTGTGTATAAATGTGTGCCCACAGAGTGGACCCTGGTATAGAATGACCCTAATTGCATTGAATGTGCCTACCACGGAGATCCTGGTTTCTAAATACTATTCCTCCTTAAAAAGAAACCAAGTATTCTTGAAGAAATGGCAAATTCAGCGCCACGACAGGGAGAAACAAGATGAGCCTGAAATATCTTGTTGAGCCAGAAAGAAAGGAAGTGATTAAAGAATGACGGGGTTTGTCAAGATGACAAGAGGTCAGCAAGGGGCATCCACTGATCAAATCTGGGACAATTTGAGCATCAAAATAAATGACAGGAAAAGGCCAGTCATGGTGGCTCATGACTGTAGTCCCAGCTACTTGGGATGCTGAGAAGGGAGGATCGCTTGAGCCTGGGAGGTCGAGGCTGCTGTGAGCTATGATTGCGCCACTACACTCCAGCCTGGGTGACAGAGTGAGACCCTGTCTCAAAAAAAGAAAAAAAAAAAAAAAAAAAGGCATGGTTTGGTCTTGCTTTTTCTGGTTTTTTTTTTTTTTTTTTTGAGCTGGAGTCTGTTTGTCGCCCAGGCTGGAGTGCAGTGGCGCAATCTCGGCTTATTGCAACCTCCGCCTCCTGGGTTCAAGCGATTCTCCTGCCTCGGCCTCTTGAGTAGCTGGGATTACAGGCGCCTGCCACCATGCCCAACTAATTTTTTGTAGCTTTTTTTTTTTTTTTTGAGACAGAATCTCACTCTATTGCCCAGCTTTGAGTGCAGTGGCGGCACCATCTCGGCTCACTGCAACCTCCGCCTCTCGGGTTCAAGCGATTCTCCTGCCTCAGGCACTCAGGCACCTGAGTAGCTGGGGTTACAGTTGCGTGCCACCATGCTTGGCTACTTTTAAAAATTTGTAGTAGAGATGGGGTTTTACCGTGTTGGCCAGGCTGGTCTCGAACTCCTGGCCTCAAGTGATCCGCCCGTCTCAGTCTCCCAAAGTGCTGGGATTACAGGCGTGAGCCACCGTGCCTGGCCAATTTTTTCGTATTTTTAGTAGAGACAGGGTTTCACTATGTTGGCCAGGCTGGTCTCGAACTCCTGACCTCGTCATCTGCCCGCCTTGGCCTCCCAAAGTGTTGGGATTACAGGCGTGAACCACCGCACCCAGCCAAAAAAAGCATCTTAATGAAGTGACGGACATCTTAATGAAGTGATGGCTCCAACGGACATTTGGCTACAGTGAGAACATAGCATCAGTTTTGTGGTATTTCTGTCCAAAATGTGTCAGTCATGGTGGTCTCATTGTCAGGAAGAAGTGGACAAACCGAAATGGAAGGACAGTCTACAAAATCACTTCCCTGTAATCTCCTAAAATATCAAGGTCATGAAACTCAAAGGCTGCAAATTGTTCTAGATTGAGGAAGAATAAAGACGTGACAACTAGGTACAGGGTTTCACAACTTACCAGTTTTTTTTTTTTTTTTTTTTTCTGAGACGGAGTCTCGCTCTGTCACTCAGTCTCGCTGTGTCACCCAGACTGGAGTGCAGTACAATCTTGGCTTACTGCAACCTCCACCTCCCGGGTTCAAGCGATTCTCCTGCCTCAGCCTACCGAATAGCTGGGATTACAGACGCGCACCATCACGCCCAGCTAATTTTTGTATTTTTAGTAGAGACAAGGTTTCACCATGTTGGCCAGGCTGGTCTTGAACTCCTGACCTCGTGATCTGCCCACTGTGGCCTCTCAAAGTGCTGGGATTACAGGTTTGAGCCACAGCGCCTGGCCAGTTTGTGGTGTGGTTTTTTTTTTTTTTTTTTTTTTCCCACCTTAAAGGTTAAAATTTTTTGGACATTGGAGAGCAGTTTTAAATTTGTTTTCATTGTTGTTGTTTTGAGACAAGAGTCTTGCTCTGTCGCCCAGGCTGGAGTGCAGTGGCTGGATCTCAGCTCACTGCAAGCTCCGTCTCCCGGGTTTACACCATTCTCCTGCCTCAGCCTCCTGAGTAGCCGGGACTACAGGCACCCGCCACCTCGCCCGGCTAGTGTTTTTGTATTTTTTTAGTAGAGACGGGGTTTCACTGCATTAGCCAGGATGGTCTTGATCTCCTGACCTCGTGATCTGCCCGTCTCAGCCTCCCAAAGTGCTGGGATTACAGGCTTGAGCCACCGCGCCCAGCCTGGTGCACCTCTCTTTAGGCAACTTGCTAGTCCCCTGCTCCTGGGAGGTCACCAAATTGGTGGTGAACTTAGTGCAAGTACAGTTACCTGCACTACAGGCATACTGCACTACAACCCGGAACTCCTGGGCTCCAGTGATCCTCCTGCTTCAGCCTCCCGAGTAGCTGGGACTACAGCCACCGCACCCAATGACATTTGCTGTTTGGAGCTGGGTTGAGGAACTAATCCCTAATATGTAACTTTGCTGAAAAGTCCTTTGCTGAAATGGAGATTTCTTTTTACACATTTATTAATATGTTGTTGGTATACTCTGGGTACTTGTGGAGGTGGTGGTCACCTCAAGGTTGGTGGGGGGTACTGAGACCCCTGGGCACAGCAGACCTACCCATGCTCTTGGATCAGAATGCTGGGAATATTAGAGGTAGTATTCAAGCATGTTAGGAGGGCCGGGTGTGTTGGGAGGCTGACACTGGAAGTCAGGAGTTCAAGACCAGCCTGGGCACCATAGAGAGACCCCATGTCTACAAAACATTTTAAAAACAATTGCTGGGCATGGTGGTGAATGCCTATAGTACCAGCTACTCGGAAGACTGAGGAGGGAGGATCCGTTGAGCCCAGGAGTTTGAGGCTGCAGTGAGCTATGACTGTGCCACTGCACTCCAGCCTGGGTGACACACTGAGTCTAAGAACAAAAAATGTGGACTGGGCATGTGGGTCACGCTTGTAATCCCAGCACTTTGGGAGTTTGAGGCAGGCAGATCACATGAGGTCAGGAGTTTGAGACCAGCCTGGCCAACATGGCAAAACCCCATCTCTCCTAAAAAAAAAATCAAAATTATCTGGGTGTGGTGGCAGGCACCTGTAGTCCCAGCTACTTGGGAGACTGAGGCAGAAGAATCATTTGAACTGGGAGGTGGAGGTTACAACCAGCTCAGATTTCACCACCGCACTCCAGCCTGGGTGACAGAGTGAAAGTCCATCTCAACAACAACAAGAAAAAATGTGGCTGGGCGCGGTGGCTCACTGCCTGGGTGACAGAGCAAGACTCTTGTCTCAAAAGGTCAATCAATCAATCAATCAATCAAATCTGAGGAGGAATTTGCCAGGAATACAATTTTTTCCTTCTGTTTTTCTGCAGGGGTAAGGTTATATTCATATGTGTGGATGAAGCCATTCAAGGTACAAAGCTAACCCTTCAGGATGGGGGCTGAGGTACCTTATGTCTCTCAGCTTTGGAGACATGATGCCTTCTTCCCTCCTCTCCTTCCCACTCTCTCTGTATGAGACAAGGTCTTGCTCTGTTGCCTAGGCTGGAGTGCAGTGGTGTGATCCTATGGCTCACTGTGGCCTTGAACTGGGCTCAATAGATCCTCCTGCCTCGGCCTCCCTGAGTGCTGGGATGCCAGGCATGAGCTGCCGTGCCTGGCTCTGCCCCTCCTTTCACAAGGATAGAGCACCCTCTTGTGGTGAAGGGAGGAAGAGGGCTGAGTGTGCTCTGGGCCTGGCGGAAGGTTTCTAGGGTGCAGCAGGGCCTCCTCCTCAGCCTGATGGGGGTGGGGCCTGCCAGGGAGTGCCTTGCTGGGAAGGGAGGGCAAAGGGCCATGTCTTTCGCTTGCCCCACCCGACTGCCAAGAGTCCCAGTCACCAGGCCACCCTGAGTCCCGGCCCTTGAGGGTGTTCTGAACACAGCTGCCTCGTCCTTCCCTGATGACTGGGTGAGAATTCTTTGCTCCTTGGGGGTCCAAATACCCTGCCCACACTGCTTGCACTGAGGCAGGCAGTGGCCACAGCAGCCACCTCCTTTTCCTTTCCATAGGTCCACAAGACTGGGGCAGAAGCAGGGGCAGGTACACAGCACCTCAGCCCCCTCCCCACCTGACAGCAGCATCAAAGCCGAGGCCAAGGCGGGAGGGCCCAGAGTGGGACACCTCTTCCAGACAAGCCTTGGTCGCCGCCTCCTCCTCTGTCACCCTGCGACACAGCCCAGAGTACCAGGCGGCTGGAGCACTGGGGGACACCAGGACAGAACCTTCCCTGGACCAAGTCCTCCAGGAGCGGGATGAAGCCATTGCCAAGTAAGGGGAAGCTGCTTTTGGGGGCCAGGAGGGGATTTGGGGCTCCCCTGCAGGGCCTTGTCCTGCTAATGGAGGAGCGGGGGGCTAGTCAGGCATTCTGGAAAGAAAGCCACACAAGCAGCCGCCCTGTCACTGAGGCCGGGGCTGTGGCCACACTCGTCCACCCCCAGGACCCCATAACCAGACCCACAGGATCCCAGCCTCAGCTACTCTTTTTGCCACCCACAGGAAGCAGGCAGTGGAGGCAGAGCTGCAGAGGTGCGAAGCCAGGCTACGCACCATGGAGGCCCAGCTGCTGGAGGTCCTGGAGGAGAAACTGAGGCTGAGGCGGGAGCTGGAGGCCTGGGAGGTAGGCGGAATGCCGTCAGGGCCTGGGAGGTGTGGGGAAGAGGGCACAGGCTCAGCCTTGAACCTGCTCTCCTGTCCACAGGAGGACGTGCAGCAGCTGGTATGGCAGCAGGTCCAGCATCAGCTGCAGAGAGAGGCTGAGGGTACTCAGGGACACCACATGGACCCTGGAGCTGCCAGGACCCCCCGGTCCAGATTCTTCCTGGGTCGGGGACGTTGGTGGTGACACAGACCTCAGCCCAGGACTTGCAGAGTAATGTCTTTATTCATTAAAGCCTGAGGTCTGACCACTCCTGTAAAACCTCGTGCCCACTCAGTGCCCGTCTGAGTCCTTCTGTGCCCAAATGTGGAGCAGGCTGCAGGGACTGGAAGCCTGGGTTTTGTGCCTCCTGTTTGTTTTGTTTTGTCTTTTTTGAGACAGAGTCTTGCTCTGTTGCCCAGGCTGGAGTGCAGTGGTGTGATCTCGGCTCACTGCAACCTCCGCCTCCTGGGTTCAAGTGATTCTCCTGCCTCAGCCTCCTGAGTAGCTGGGATTACAGGAGTGCACCACCACGTCAGGCTAATTTTTGTACTTTTAGTAGAGATGGGGTTTCACCATGTTGGCCAGGCTACTCTCGAACTCCTGGTGTCAAGTGATCCTCCCACCTCAGCCTCCCAAAGTGCTGGAATTACAGGCATGAGCCACTGCGCCCAGCCCCCTTCTTGCCAGCAACTCTTAGACCAAGAAGCCTCGGATGGCATCTATGAAGTCCTGTGGGCGTTCAGCGTGGATCCAGTGGCCAGCGTTCGGCACCGTCTGTATCTGGGCCCGAGGGAAGAGCCGTATAATCTCAGGGTGGTGGCTGGGACTGTGCATTGCAGTGATGGCCATCGAAAATGGGTGAAAGTGGGATAAGGAGGAGTGAAAGAGACAAGTGTAAGCAGAGTGGGGAGAAACGGAGAGAGCTGCATAAGTCCACATGCCCAGTGGTATTTCTGGCCTCTCAGCCACCCACCTTCCACACCCAAGGCCTTCCCTGGTAGGGTCCCCAGGCTAGGGCCTGGGCGAGTAAAGCATGCCCCTCCCACTACCCAAGCTGGCTTACTGCACAAATTGGGAGTTTCCACCGAGGAGAAAGAGTGTTGGTCCGAGGTAGGACTCCTGCCTCTGTGGGAAAGTCAAGAGCTTGTCTAGGTGCTGGGCCAGGGCATCCAAGTTCAACCTCCACGCGAGACGCCCGTCTACCTCTACCAGGTTGGTGAGCAGGTACTGCCGTACGGCCAGGTTCTGTGGAAGTGCAGCAGTTGGGGGGGTTCCTTGTGCGGACTGGGGGTACCACTCTTCCCTTGACAGGTCCCGGTCTACAATAGCATCCGGGGGGCTTGGGTGTATCACCTGGATGACAGAACTGAGCTGTTCATCTGCCAGTTTCCGGGCACGGGAGCGGGGCAGCCCATCTGGGATGTTGACGGTCCTCATGGCTGCCACATAGGCAGGAAAGTGGGAGGAACCTGTGCCTTCCACTGGGCTGATATCTACAGCAATCAGACGTTCCACCAGCTCTGGCTGTGGGAGAGAACAGAATTGGGACCAGTCTTAGGCAGACACAGTGAGTCTCAGGCACGGCTCCTGGAGCCTGAATGTGGTCATCCAAGGATCATTTGAGTCGCAGGTTGCCTGCGGGGCACTCAGGGTATATACTGAATGGGAGGAGGCCCCAGACAGGGGTGGCTCACCCTCTGTAGTGCCAGCAGCATGGCTGTCCTCCCTCCCATGCTGTGGCCAACGACGACACAGGGCACCAGGCCCAGCTGGGGCAGGAGGTCCTGCAGGTCCTGGCTCATGATCTCGTAGCTCATGTCTGGGCTGTGGGGGCTGTTACCGTGGTTACGAGCATCCACCGTCAGCACCTGGGGAGTGGGGTGAGACAGAGCTGCGCTGGTATCCCCATTCTAGGGTAGACAGCCAAAGGCCTTGTAGGGACAGCAGGTCAAGGGTGTGGAGAGCCTGGGGATACACCCTGCAGAGGGGAAGGGCCCAGATGGTGGGAGGGCCCAGTTTCCAGACCTAGAAGGCCCAGATGAAGAACCTGGGGCCACTCTGCCAGAGAAGAGCAGGCCCCAGGGTTGTGACCACGTCTCTGAAGGGCTGGCCAGGCTGGGGGGTAATCCCGGAGAATGCCAGGAACGAGACTCCAGGAATTTCCAACAGTAGGAGCACAGAAGAACGGGCTGCCATAAGAGGTGGTGAGCTCCAGGTCATCCCTAGGAAACAAGCAGGCCCCTTCATGGAAAGGGTGCAGGCGCCTAGTCATTGGCCAGCGCCGATGGAGATCTACAACATGAATTAATGAAGATGGCAACGTGAGGGAACAAACGGGGTTGCCGTTCAGGGTCCATACTCAGCGTGACGAGCGGGACCCCGAGAAGCGGGACGCCCCAGCCCCGCCTCCTCCCAGGCCCCGCCCACTCGGAAGCGCACCCTACGTCCTGTCTGCTGGGCGAAGGCCTTGGCGATGGAGTTGAAGTTAGTTTTGCAGCCGAAGAGCCCGTGCAGAAAAATGACGGCCGGGAGGGCTGCCTCCCCGTCCAGAAGGCTGTAGGAAAGCGGAAGCGGCCTGGCAGGGGAAGGATCCGCGTTAGGGTCTGAACCGGTGGAGGCGGGGAAAGGGGTAGGGGAAAGGGCTTTGGGGGAGAGGCCTGGGAGGCGACGGGGAGGATATGGGGCCGTCGGGGCCCGGCAGGAAAAGGAGGACAGGGCGCCTCCCGCCCGGTGCCCCTGACTGACCTCGGCTCGGCCTCTCCTCGGCCGCCGCTGCTGCTGGGTGCGACAGGCACCCTCGCGAAGCTAGAACTGTGCGGGCCAAGCCCCTCAAGGGGGAGCCTCCAGGCTCGGGTACAGCGGAGCATGCTTGCAAGCACGTTGTCCGGCTCGCACCTCGCAAGGTACGGCCTACCCACGCTCCTTCTTCCGCTCTCGCTCGGAGCCCCGCCCAGTTCCGTCTTGAGCCCCGCCCAGTTCCGACTTGAGCCACGCCCTCTCCCCGCCCCCATCGCGGATTCTCCGCCCTCGGTCACGTTTCCTTACGTAATCCCCGAGAACGGTCCGGCCCCGCCTCCATCCCGGCCCCTTACGCCATTACGTAATCCCCGCAGGCCTTGCGCCCGTCGCCCTGAGCGCCGCACCTGGCCACGCCCTAGGCAGGGCCACCCAAGGCGTTTGCCCCGCCCCTCGCGAAGCCCCGCCCAGCATAGAATCCGCGCGGGGAGTCGGGACCCTACCGCCCTAAGGTCTGGGAATTCGGTCTGCGCCGCTCTGCGCGTGCTCGGTTCTGTGCTGCAGCTTGGGCCTCGGTTCCCGCCCCGCACCTGTCGTCGCTCACTGACCTGGGTGGCTGCCATCGTTTCTGTGCCGCCGGCGGGGGCGAGCGGCGCCAGTGTGGCTCTGGGCGGCGGAGCGCCAGTGTGGTGGCGCCGTGCTCCACTGCTGGGGGCCCGGGCAGGCTGGGCGGAGCACAGGCACTCATCCATTCTGGAGTCGTCGATCTAGAAGGAGCTCGGGGGCACTCTAGAGCTCTCCCCCAAGCCCCTCTGTCCCCTTTACATTTGGGGGAGCCTCTCCCACTCTGATCCCGCCTGCTTTTCCGCCCGTACTCTCCGTTCTCATACTCCCCTATCGGGCACCCTGCCTTTCAAGGTCTTCTCCATACCCCACCTCCTCCTGCTGGGGTGCTGTCTGTCTTCCAGATAGCCAGTTGCCCGAGTCCTATACTTTTTTTTTGGTGGGGGGTCTTACCCTCGCCCAGGCCGGAGTGCAGTGACACGACCGTAGCTCACTGCAGCCTCGACCTCCTGGGCTCAAACGATCCTCCCGCCTTTTCCTCCCGAGAATCTGGGACTACAGGCGCAGACTAATTTTAATTTTTTTTTTCTTTCTTTCAGAATCATGGTTAAAAATTTTTTTTTAGGCCGGGCGTGGTGGCTCACGCCTGTAATCCCAGCACTTTGGGAGACTGAGGCGGGTGGATCACCTGAGGCCAGGAGTTCAAGACCACCCTGGCCAACATGGCGAAACCCCGTCTCTACTAAAAATACATAAATTAGCTGGGCATGGTGGCAGGTGCCTGTAATCTCAGCCACTCGGGAGGCTGAGGCAGGAGAATCGCTTGAACTCAGGAGGCGGAGGTTGCAGTGGGCTGAAATTGCGCCACTGCACGCCAGCCTCGGGAATGGAGACAGACTCCGTTTCAAAAAAAAAAAAAAATTGCCAGGCCTGGTGGCACGGCCCTGTAAATTCCAGCTACTTGGGAGGCTAAGGCAGGAGAATCCTGTGAACTTGGGAGATGGAGGTTGCAGTGAGCCAAGATCTTGCCACTGCATTCCAGCTTCTGTAACAGAGCGAGACTCCATCTCAAAAAAAAAATTTTTTTTTTAAATAGAACCAGGGTCTTGGCTATGTTGCCCAGGCTGGTCTCGAACTCCTGAGCTCAAAGTGCTGAGATTACAGGCATGAGCCACCACACCTGGCCCAACAAAATTTTTTTTAGAGAAGGGTCTTGCTACCTTGCTCAAGCTGGTCTCCAGCTCCTGGCCTCAAGCAACCCTCCCATCTCAGGTATATGGCTTTTATTTTATTTTTTCTGAGACAGGGTTTCACTGCGTCACCCCAGGCTGGAGTACAGTGGCACAATCATGGCTCACTGCAACCTCTTCCTCCTGGGCCCAAGCAATCTTCCTGCCTCAGCCTCCCGAATATCTTGGGACCACAGATGTGTACCATCATGTCTGGCTAATTTTTTTCTGTTTTGTAGAGATAGGGTCTTGCTATGTTCTAGGCATAGCAAGGGGACAGTTTCAGGCTGGTGTGGAACTCCTTGACTCAAGTGATCCTCCCGCCTCAGCCCCCTGAGCAGATGGAACTACAGGTGTGCGCCACCATGCCTGGCCTCGGCTATAAGCTTTTTTGTTTTTGTTTTTTTGTTTGTTTGTTTGTTTGTTTTTTTGAGATGGAGTCTCGCTCTGTCGCCCAGGCTGGAGTGTAGTGGCCAGATCTCGGCTCACTACAAGCTCCGCCTCCCGGGTTCAGGCCATTCTCCTGCCTCAGCCTCCTGAGTAGCTGGGACTACAGGCGCCCGCCACCACGCCCAGCTAATTTTTTTGTATTTTTAGTAGAGACGGGGTTTCATCGTGTTAGCCAGGATGGTCTCGATCTCCTGACCTCGTGATCCGCCCGTCTCGGCCTCCCAGCTGGGATTATAGGCTTGAGCCACTGCACCTGGCCAGCTATAGGCCTTTTAAGGCCTTGTATAACTGCTGCCTCCTCAAGCCTTCCCAGATTTTCTGAGTTAAAACTAATCTCTTTGATCGAACGTTCTCGAAGCATTTCTCAGAGGCTACTGTGTAGTATTATAGAGGCGGCCCTCCCTGTGTGCGTCCACAGCAGGAGCCATGTCTTGTTCATCTGGTGCAAAGTAGTGATAGTCATCGAGAGCTTCAGGGCGCTGGGAAATCCTTATGTGAAAGTTCTGCAGGTGGCTGGGTTAGTGGCTCTCCTGGAGATGACACCTGGGCCAGCTAGTCTTATACTGGCCCCTCCCCCACCTCCTTAGGGCGGTCCAGGACCCACAGGATGAGTCCTCTTTTTTAAATAATTAATTAATTAATTATTATTATTATTTGAGACGGAGTTTCGCTCTTGTTGCCCAGGCTGGAGTGCGGTGGTGTGATCTCGGCTCACTGCAACCTCCACCTCCTGGGTTCAAGTGATTCTCCTGCCTCAGCCTCCCAAGTAGCTAGGATTACAGGCATGCGCCACTATGCCCGGCTAATTTTGTATTTTTAGTAGAGATTGAGTTTCTCCACGTTGGTCAGGCTGGTCTCAAACTCCCGACCTCAGGTGATCCACCCACCTCAGCCTCCCAAAGTGCTGGGATTACAGGCATGAGCCACTGCGCCCGGCCATTACTTTTTTTTTTGAGACAGGGTCTGGCTCTGTCGCCCAGGCTGGAACCCGGCTCACTGCAACCTCCGCCTTCCGGGTTCAAGCAATTCTCATGCCTCAGCCTCCTGAGTAGCTGGGACTACAGGCGTGTACCACCACACCCGGCTGATTTTTACTGGTTTTCGTAGAGATGGGGTTTCACCATGTTGGCCGAGCTGAGGATGTGTCCTAACTCTGTAAAGCTCCATCTCCTGCCTAATGGGACTCTTAGGTGTTTGGTTCTAATCTGAGGAGGGCTGAGGTCACCGGGGACTCTAAGCACACCAGGTGGTGCGATCATTTGTTTCTCGCATAGTAATTAGGGGAGTGATGAGGACATCTGAGCCCTGGATGGGGGCTGGTCCCAGGCCTGGGAGGGGTCCTTGGAGGGTGTTTGTCTAGAGTTGGTGGATGAAGGGCATGAGGGTTGAAGATTCAGAACAATAGTATTTCAAAGGTGCTTTTTGTTTGTTTGTTTGTTTTGAGACAGAGTCTCTCTCTGTTGCCCAGGCTGGAGTGTAGTGGGACAATCTCAGCACACTGCAACCTCCACCGGGTTCAAGCGATTCTCTTTCTCAGCCTCCCAAGTAGCTGGGATTGCATGTGTGCACCACCACGCCCAGCTAATTTTTGTATTTTTAGCAGAGACTGGGTTTCACTGTGTTGGGCAGGCTGGTCTTGAACTCCTGACCTCAGGTGATCCTCCCGCCCCGACCTCCCAAAGTGCTCGGATTACAGGAGTGAGCCACTGTGCCTGGCCTCAGAGGTGCTTTCAAACTGCTCCCTGCCACACACCCCACAATCCACAAGGTCATCTCAGCCTGGCGCAAGAGCCCCATATCTAGGGGCTGAAGCAGCCTTGAGATATTTACTCAGAGTCCGGGGCCCCAGCCCTGATCAGGTGGCTGGTGAAGGCAAGCAGAAAAACCAGTTGGTTTGATGTTTCTACTTGAACGTTCCAGAGAAAGAGGTGGGCTTAGGGGAGGCGTCGTTGCTACCTGGCCAGGAAGCTTGCTGTCGGTTGGCGAAGGCCTCCTTCTAGGGGAGGCCAGAGGGGAGGACTTCCGGAGCCCCTGACCTGCGGAGGTGAAGGTGGGAGGTGAAATGGACTATCGCTCTTTGGAGGTCGAGTCTACACCGCCCCATCCATGTTCCCAGCCTTCCTGTGAAGTGGGAGGGTGCCGTCCTTATTTTGCTGATGAGGAAAGAGAGGCTTGGATGGCGAAGTAACCCAGCTCCAAGTCACTCAGCCAGGGCACGGCCCGGATTCTTTCCTTCACTGACTCCTAACTCAGTGCTCCGTGTATTTCGTCACCACCCTTCAGGCTGTGGGGACCAAGGGCCGAAGGGGTGCGGCCTGAGGTGGCCGGGACACTGCACCTAGGTGGCGGTGGCATTGAATGGGTTAAGGAGGGGAGGTGGCGGGTGTCCCTTAACTGCACCTGGCCCAGTATCGGTCACGTGGCCAGGGTTTCACCTGCCCCGCTGAGCAGGGACAATCGGGCTGCTTGTTTTGTGGCCGGTCGCCATGGTGACAGCAGCGTGCCAGAGGAGGTCATGGGGCAAATTCCTGCTGGCCGGGCCAGGTGGGGCAGGAGTGTCAGCTGTGCTGGCACCAGTTGGGGTTTCCCGGAAGACCCCTGGAGCTTTCCTGTGGGGCTGTCCCCAGTGGGCTCCTATGTGACTCCCCTCAAAACCTCCTCCCATCTCAACCCCCACATCAGCCCAGCTTCTCTCCTCCCAGATTTTGAACCTGAGTCGATGTGTTAAGCAGCCGGGATTTTCATATACATTATCTTGTTTAATCTGCACAGCAACCTTTCCCACGTGGGAATGGTAATCCCTGAGGGTCTGTTGCCGGGTGCGCCTCCCCTACGACTCACCCAACACTTTGAGAACACCGGCTCCTTCCTGCCTTGCTTCAACAAGCCCAGATCCATCAGAGCCTCTCACTGCGCACCAAGCACCTTCGTAGACACAGCCGTGAACAAAACAACAAATCAATCAATCTCACAACAAAGGATTGTGTCTGAGTATTTATTTTCTTCGGAGCAGGTTAGGTTGGCCCCAGCCATCCAGAGAAGGTGGGGACGGCACAGGATCAGGCCAGGGCTCTGGTGTCCAGAACATCTCCACGAGCTCTCTCTGCCACCTCCCTGCCTCACCCGCACCTGCTCCCCACCAAGCCTTCCCACAGATTGTCCACAGAGTCCCACCAGCCCCACAGATTCTCATACTTCCAGTCACTCCACCTTCTGCTCCCTAACCTCCAACAGGCCCTGCTGACAGTAACAGTTGGCAGTTTCTGTTTTTTTTTTGAGATGGAGTCTCGCTCTGTCGCCCAGGCTGGAGTGCAATGGCGCGATCCTGGCTCACTGCAACCTCCACCTCCCGGGTTCAAGCGATTCTCCTGCCTTAGCCTTCAGAGTAGCTAGGATTACCAGCACACACCACCACGCCCGGCTAATTTTTGTATTTTTAGTAGAGATAGGGTTTCACCATGTTGGGCAGACTGGTGTCAAACTCCTGACCTCAGATGACCTGTCCACCTCGTCCTTCCAAAGTGTTGGGATTACAGGCATGAGCCATCGTGCCCTGCTGGTTGTCAACTATTTTTTTCTGCCTCCTGACTCTGCGGAAGACCCAGTGTCTCCCAGGAACAGTCTCATCACACATACAAATTCTTTCTTTTTTTCTTTTTTATTGAGACGGGGTCTGGCTATTGTTGCCCAGGCTGGTCTCAAATTCCTGGGCTAAATGATCCTCCCGCCTCAGCCTCCCTAAGTGCTGGGATTACAGGCGTGATTTTTTTTTTTTTTTTTTTGAGACGAATTCTCGCTCTGTTGCCCAGGCTGGAGTGCAGTGGCGTGATCTTGGCTCACTGCAAGCTCCGCCTCCTGGGTTCACGCCATTCTCCTGCCTCAGCCTCCCGAGTAGCTGGGACTACAGACGCTCGCCACCACTCTTGGCTAACTTTTTGTATTTTGTTTAGTAGGGACGGGGTTTCACTGTGTTAGCTGGGATGGTCTTGATCTCCTGACCTTGTGATCCATGCACCTCGGCCTCCCAAAGTGCTGGGATTACAGGCGTGAGGCACCACACCTGGCCTACAGGCGTGATTCTTAAAGTGCGGGGTGAGGACACCTTCCCATTTGGAATATAATGGAGGATGGTAAGAAAGTCTGTGTATTTTGACACCCAGCAACCTCTACCCCACTTGCCTGCAGGACACAGCTTAGTGTCCTCTGTCTGCATTTTGGTGTATTTATTTATTTATTTATTTATTTATTTATTTATTTATTATTTTATGAGACAGAGTCTCGCTCTGTCCCCCAGGCTGGAATGCAGTGGCGTGATCTCGGCTCACTGCAAGCTCCGCCTCCTGGGTTCACACCATTCTTCTGCCTCAGCCTCCCTAGTAGCTGGGACTACAGGCGCCCGCCACTATGCCTGTCTAATTTTTTTTTATTTTTTAGTAGAGACGGGGTTTCACTGTGTTAGCCAGGATGGTTTCTATCTCCTGACGTTGTGATCCACCCACCTCGGCCTCCCGAAGTGCTGGGATTACAGGCGTGAGCCACTGTGCGCGGCCTTTCTTTATTTATCTTGAGAGAAGTCTCGCTCTGTCGCCCAAGCTGGAGTGCAATGGCACAATCTCGGCTCACTGCAACTTCTGCCTCCTGGGTTCAAGCGATTCTCCTGCCTCAGCCTCCCAAGTAGCTAGGACTACAGGCATGCACCACCATGCCTGGCTAATTTTTGTATTTTTCGTAGAGATGGGGTTTCACTATGTTGGCCAGCCTGGTCTCGAATTCCTGACCTCGTCATCTGCCTGCCTTGGCCTTCCAAAGTGCTGGGATTACAGGAGTAAGCCACTGTGCCTGGCCCTGGTGTCTTTATTTTTTTGAGACGGAGTCTTGCTCTGTTGCCCAGGCTGGAATGCAGTGGCACAATCTCAGCTCACTGCAATCTCTGCCTCTCAGGTTCAAGTGATTTTTCTGCCTCAGCCTTCTGAGTAGCTGGGATTACAGGTGCGCACCAACACACCCAGCTAATTTGTGTATTTTTAGTAGAGACAGTGGGGTTTCACCATGTTGGCCAGGTTGGTCTCGAACTCCTGACCTCAGATGATTCACCTGCTTCAGCCTCCCAAAGTGTTGGGATTACAGGTGTGAGCCACTACGCCAGCCTAATTTTTATTTTTAATGTAATTTTTACAGTCTCTCTCTGTCACCCAGGCTGGAGTGCAGTGGCACAATCGGAGTTCACTGTAGCCTCTAACTTCTGAGCTCAAGGGAGCCTCCCACCTCAGCCTCCCGAGTTGCTAGGATTATTAGTGTGTGCCACCATGCCCTGCTTTTTTTTTTTTTTTTTTTTCTGTAGAGGCGTATGCCACTACATTTGGCTATTTTTAAATCTTTTTTCTAGAGACAGTCTTGCTTTGTTACCCAGGCTGGTCTCAAACTCCTGGGCCCACGCAGTCCTTCAGCCACGGTTTCCCAAAGTACTGGGATTACAGACATGCACCACCATGCCTGGCTAATTTTTTATTGTTAGTAGAGATAGGGTTTCTCTATGTTGGTCAGGCCGGTCTTGAACTACTGACCTCAGGTGATCTGCCCGCCTCAGCCTCCCAAAATGCTGGGATTATAGGCATGAGCCACTGTGCCTGGCCACCACTTTTTTTTTTTCTTTTTAGAGATGGGATCTTGCTGTTTTGCCCAGGCTGGAATAGTGGCACGATTGTAGCTCACTGCAGCCTCCAATTCCTGGGCTCAAGCAATCCTCTCACCTCAGCCTCCTGAGTAGCTGGGACTACAGACATGCACTACCACATTTGGCTAGGAGTAGTTCTTGAGGCCTCCTCTCTCCTTCCATCTTCTTTTTCACCAATTTAATCTTTTTTTTTTTCCTTATACTTTAAGTTTTAGAGTATATGTGCACAACGTGCAGGTTTGTTACATATGTATACATGCCCCATGTTGGTGTGCTGCACCCATTAACTCGTCATTTACATTAGGTATATCTCCTAATGCTATTCCTCCCCCTTCCCCCCACCCCACAGTCCCCTTCCTGTATCCAAGTGTTCTCATTGTTCAGTTCCCACCTATGAGTGAGAACATGTGGTGTTTGGTTTTCTGTCCTTGTGATAGTTTGCTCAGAATGATGGTTTCCAGCTTCATCCATGTCCCCACAAAGGACATGAAGTCATCCTTTTTTATGGCTGCATAGTATTCCATGGTGTATATGTGCCACATTTTCTTAAGCCAGTCTATAATTGATGGACATTTCTGCATCTAATCCTTTATCTGGTTCTGTTGATTTTTTTTTTTTTTTTTTTGAGACATAGTCTTGCTCGGTTGCCAGGCTGGAGTGCAGTGGTGTGATCTCAGCTCACTGCAACCTCTGCCTCCCAGGTTCAAGTGATTCTCCTGCCTCAGCCTCCTGAGTAGCTGGGACCACAGGCATGTGCCACCACACCCAGCTAATTTTTTGTATTTTTAGTAGAGATGGGGTTTCACTATGTTGACCAGGATGGTCTCCATCTCTTGACCTCGTGATCCACCCGTGTTGGCCTCCCAAAGTGCTGGGATTACAGGCGTGAGCCACTGCACCCCACTGGTTCTGTTTATTTTGATCCCCTAAATAGCTGTGATTGCTTTTTAAAATTTATTTATTTATTTATTTATTTATTTATTTATTTAGAGACAGAGTCTCACTCTGTTGTCCAGGCTGGAGTGCAGTGGCAAAACGGCGGCTCACGGCAACCTCTACCTCCCGGGTTCAAGTGATTCTCTCATGCCTCAGCCTCCCAAGTAACTGGGATTGCAGGCGTGTGCCACCACACCCGGCTAATTTTAGTATTTTTAGTAGAGCTGGGGTTTCACCATGTTGGCCAGGCTGGTCTCAAACTCCTGACCTCAGGTAATCTGCTTGCCTCTGCTTCCCAAAGTGCTGGGATTACAGGCGTGAGCCACCACACCCGGCCTAATTTTTAATTTAATTTAAATTTTATTATTACTTTTTGAGACAGGGTCTCACTCTGTTGCCCATTTTTATTGTATTATTATTTTTTGAGACAGAATCTCACTCTGTTGTCGAGGCTGGAGTGCAGTGGTGCAGTATTAGCCACTGCAACCTCAACTTCCTGGGCGCAGGTGATCCTTCCACCACAGTCTCCCCGATAGCTGGGACCTTGCTACCTTGTGCCACCTTGCCCAACTAATTTTTGTATTTTTGGTAGAGATGGGGTTTCGCCATATATCCTAGGCTGGTCTCAAACTCCTGGGCTCAAGTGATCCTCCGGCCTCAGCCTCCCAAAGTGCTAGGATTACAGTCCTGAGCCACCTGGCCCGGCCAAGCTCTGATTTCCATCCAGCACCCTCCATCTCTAGGGCCCCCTCTCTCGTC
Source organism: Macaca thibetana thibetana (assembly GCF_024542745.1). Classification (NCBI taxonomy): domain Eukaryota; kingdom Metazoa; phylum Chordata; class Mammalia; order Primates; family Cercopithecidae; genus Macaca; species Macaca thibetana. The sequence goes on along the minus strand of NC_065580.1, from coordinate 137,254,865 downwards.
TGCCTTGCTGCCTCCTCCTGGACTTGTCCATTTTGGCTCCTCCAGACAGTTCCCTCCCTGGTCATCAGCATGATCTTTTAACAACATAAAATATGCTTCTATGTTCATCTATTTTTCTTCTTTTGTACATTTTCCTATTTTTCTGTGTTCTGGGCTCATTGCCCCAGGGGATGCGTAAGACTGGACCTAAGAGTGGAAAAGCTGGTTTATGTGTTTCAAAAGCTGAAGCCCTTCAGGGAAGGGAATGCCTTAGCAGAGACAGTATCTTGGCCAAGAATGGAAGGAAGGTCTGCCACCTGCTTCTTGGCAGGGTCCCCAGAGAAGAATGGCTCATGAGCCTGCCAGGCAGGCAGGACCATCAGCAGCTTGCAAAATATTTGCGTGTTGCCCAGGTTCAGAGCAGACAGTGCAGCCTGCAGGACTGAAGGGGCCGTTGACACAGGATGATGGATGTCTTGTCATTGTTGCTTGAGGGCTGGATGCTATACAACTCCCTGCAGCCTCTCTCCTCTCTAAGCAAATCTGGCCCTGTTGAGTATCCGGGAATTGTGGCCCAGTCTCAGGAGGACTGAGGTTAAATTTGTTTCCAGGCCGGGTGTGATGGTCATGTCTGTAATCCCAGCTTTGGGAGGCTGAGAAATCCCACTTTGGGAGGCTGAGGCAGGTGGATCACTTGAGGTCAGGAGTTTGAGACCAGCCTGCCCAACATGGGGAAACCCTGTCTCTACTAAAAATACAAAAATTAGCCAGCATGGTGGCTCACACCTAGAATCCCAGCTACTTGGGAGGCTAAGGCAGGAGAATTGCTTGAACCTGAGCGGTGGAGGTTGCAGCGAGCCGAGATTGAGTCACTGCACTTCAGCCTTGGTGATGGAGCGAGACTCCATCTCAAAAAAAAAAAAAAAAAAAAAAAAAAATTGTTTCCAGCTGCCTCTGCAGAATAGACATTGAGGATGGACTCTAATTACAGAAAATAATGTCATTACACATTTAAGTTTGTTATTGACATTCAGTAACTGCTAGAATGCCATACATATTGGTCCACAACCAACTGACTTACCTTTTTTTTTTTTTTTTTTTTGAGACAGGGTCTGGCTGTGTTGCCCAGGCTGGAGTGCAGTGGCAGAATCTCGGCTCACTGCAGCCTCTGCCTCCCGGACCCAAGAGATCCTCCCACCTTAGCCTCCCAAATAGCTGGACCCACAGGCGCATCCACCACACCTGGCTAGTTTTTTTTGTTTGCTTGTTTGAGACCCCAGAACACAGAGCCCAGAAAAACAGGAAAATGTACAAAAGAACAAATAGATGAACATAGAAGCATATTTTATGTTGTTAAAAGATCATGCTGATGACCAGGAAGGGAAATGTCTGGAGGGGGCCAAAATGGACAAGTCCAAGAGGAGGCAGCAATACAGGAGTCTCGCTCTGTCACCCAGGCTGGAATGCAGTGGTGCGATCTCGACTCACTGCAGTCTCCGCCTCCTGAGCTCAAGCAATTCTCCTGCCTCAGCCTCCCAAATAGCTGGGATTACAGGCGTGGGCCACCACGCCCAGCCTAATTTTTGTATTTGTGGTAGAGATGGGGTTTCACCACATTACCCAGGTTGATCTCAAACTTCTGAGCTCAAGTGATCCTCCCACCTCAACCTCCCAAAGTGTTTACAGGCGTGAGCCACTGAACTCAGCCTCTTTTTTTTTTTTCTTTTTTAAGAGACAGAGTTTTACACTGTCATATCCAGGCTGGAGTGTGAAGTGCAGGGAAACAATCATAGCTCATTATAGCCTTCAACTTCCTGGCTCGAGTGATTCTCCTGCCTTAGCCTCCTGAGTAGCTGGGACTACGGGTGTGTACCACCACACTGGCTAATTTTACATATTTATTTATTTTAGTTTTAGAGATGGGGGTCTCACTATGTTGCCCAGTCTGGCCTTCAACTCCTGGGCTCGAGCGATCTTCCCTCCTCAGCCTCCGGACTAGATGGGACTACAGGTGTGCACCACTGTGATTTACATTTTTATTTATTTTTATTTTTGAGATGGAGTTTTGCTCTTGTCACCTAGGCTGGAGTGCCATGGTGCAATTTCAGCTCACTCAACCTCCACCTCCTGGGTTCAAGTGATTCACATGTCTCAGTCTCCCGGGACTACAAGTGTGAGCCACCACGCCTGGCTAATTTTTTGTATTTTTTGTAGAGACTGGATTTCACCATGTTGGCCAGGCTGATCTCAAACTCCTGACCTCAAGTGATCCACCCACCTCCGTCTCCCAAAGTGCTGGGATAATAGGTGTGAGCCACCATGCCCAGCCGATTTACTTTTTTTTTTTTTTTTTTTTTTTTTTTTTAGACGGAGCCTTGCTCTGTCTCCCAGGCTGGAGTACAGTGGCGCCATCTCAGCTCACTGCCACCTCCGCCTCTTGGTTCAAGCAGTTCTCTGCCTCAGTCTCCCAAGTAGCTGGGATTACAGGTGCCTGGCTAATTTTCGTATTTTTAGTAGAGACGGGGTTTCACCATCTTGGCCAGGCTGGTCTTGAACTCCTGATCTCATGTGATCTGCATGCCTTGGCCTCCCAAAGTGCTGGGATTACTGGCGTGAGTCACCGTGTCCGGCCCAATTTACATTTTTAAAGGACTGTCTGGCTGTGTAGAAGAAGGTGTGAACTGGTGAAACCCCATCTCTATAAAAATACAAAAAATTAGCCGGGCGTGGTGGCGGGCGCCTGTAGTCCCAGCTACTTGGGAGGCTGAGGCAGGAGAATGGCATGAACCTGGGAGGCGGAGCTTGCAGTGAGCTGAGATCACGCCACTATACTCCAGCCTGGGTGATGAGCAAGGCTCCGTCTCAAAAAAAAAAAAGAAAAAGAAAAAGAAAAAGAAAGTGTGAGGCAGATTAGAGGGGAAGTGGAGGAGAAGCGGCAAAATCAATTAGGAAGCTATTGCAGACATTCAACTGAGACATGATGGTCACATGACTGGAAGGTGGCTGTGGAAATAGGGAAGGAAAGATAGATTTGGGATGTATTTTGGCATTAGAATCAACAGGATTTGATGAGGAATGGGATGGGTAGGGAGGAAGATGGTGGTGAGGGAGAGGAAGAAACCAAGGACAACTCCCAGGTTTCCGGATTGAACATGTGGGTGGTGAGTAGTTGTGCTATTTACTGAGATGGGGAAGGTGGGTTTTTGTTTGTTTTTTTCCACTCTATAGGGTGCAAGTAAGGAGACTCTAGAGTGTCCACTTGGGACATTCTAGCAGTTACCGAATGTCAGTAACAAACTTAGATGCACAATGAAATTATTATTGTTATTATTTATTTATTTATTTTTTGAGACAGAGTCTCGCTCTGTCGCCCAGGCTGGAGTGCAGTGGCCAGATCTCGGCTCACTGCAAGTTCCGCCTCCCAGGTTCACGCCATTCTCCTGCCTCAGCCTCCCGAGTAGCTGGGACTATAAGCGCCCGCCACCATGCCCAGCTAATTTTTTGTATTTTTAGTAGAGGCGGGCTTTCACCATGTTAGCCAGGATGGTCTCGATCTGCTGACCTTGTGATCCACCTGCCTCGGCCTCCCAAAGTGCTGGGATTGCAGGCATGAGCCACCGCGCCCGGCCGCAATGAAATTATTTTCTGTAATTTATCTTAGCTTTCACCCTAGTGCTGTAGGGGGCCAGCCCCTCCACACCTGTGGGTATTTCTTGTCAGGTGGGACGAAAGACTAAGAAAAGAAATAAGACACAGAGACAAAGTATAGAGAAAGAACAGTGGGCCCAGGAGACCAGCGCTCAGCCTACGGAGGACCCGCACCGGCACTGGTCTCTGAGTTCCGTCAGTATTTATTGATTACTATTTTCAGTGTCTCGGCAAGGAGAATGCGGCAGGAGAACAGGGTGAGCGTGGGGAGAAGGTCAGCAGGAAAACATGTGAGCAAAGGAATCTGTGTCACAAATAAGTTCAAGGGAAGGTCCTGTGCCTGGATGTGTACTTAGGCCAGATTTATGCTTCTCTCCACCCAAACATCTCAGTGGAGTAAAGAATAACAGAGCAGCATTGCCACCAGCATATCTTGCCTTCAGCCACAGGGTAGTTTTCTCCTATCTCAGAAGAGAATGAATGTACGATCAGGTTTTACACTGAGACATTCCGTTTCCAGGGACATGCAGGAGATGGAGGCCTTCCTCTTATCTCAACCACAAGAGGCCTTCCTCTTTTACTAATCCTCAGCACGGATCCTTTGTGGGTGTCAGGCTGGGGGCTGGTCAGGTCTTTCCCTTCCCACAAGGCCGTATCTCAGGCTCTCTCAGTGGGGGAAAACCTTGGACAATACCCAGGCTTTCTTAGGCAGAAGTCCCTGCGGCTTTCCACAGTTCATTGTGCCCCTGGTTAATCGAGAATGGAGAATGGTGATGACTTTTACCAGCATACTGCCTGTAAACATACTATTAACAAGGCACACATCCTGCACAGCCCTAGATCCCTTAAACCTTGATTCCACACAGCACATGTTTCTGTGAGCACAGGGTTGGGGCTAAAGTTACAGATTAACAGCATCTCAAGGCAAAACAATTTTCTTAGTACAGATCAAAATGGAGTTTCTTATGTCTTCCTTTTCTACATAGCCACAGTAACAGTCTGATCTCTCTTTCTTTTCCCTACACAGTGCTCTCTATGTTTGAGATACCCCTGAGATATTAGAACAGTTGCCACTTATGGAATGCTTAACAAATGCCAAGCACTGTTCTTGTTACCAAAACACCAGGAGTTCAGGCTAGGTCCTGCTGCTTGCAGGACAGAAAGTCAATCACTGAGACAATTATTGCCTTGGAAGAAGGCTTTAATCGGGTGCTGTGGCTGACATGGGAGATTGATCTCAAATCTGTCTCCCTGATCGACTGAAGGTAGGGTCTTATATAGCAGGGAACAAATGTAACCATGTATAGGTAAACAGGAACTCGGGAGGGGTAAGAAAGCAATCATGATGAATGAGGGGCCTGGCATTTCATTGTCTAGATGCCATGATCTGGTGAGTTTCAGTTATTTGATACACTTTGAGAGGGCTGACAGTCATTTCCTGAAGAAGGAACTCAAATAAAGTAAATGTAAGTCTCAAGCTTTAAGACCAGAAGGGTTGACAGGCACCATGGCTTATGCCTGTAATTCCAGCACTTTGGGAGGCTGAGGCTGGTGGATCACTTGAGATCAGGAGTTCGAGACCAGCCTGGCCAACATGGTGAACCCCCGTCTCTACTAAAAATACAAAAATTAGTTGGGCATGGTGGTGGGCACCTGAAATCCCAGCTACTCAGGAGGCTGAGGCAGGAGAATCGCTTGAACCTGGGAGGCAGAGGTTATAGTGAGCCAAGATCGTGCCACTGCACTTCAGCCTGGGCAACAAGAGTGAAACTTCGTCTCAAACAAACAAGAAAACAAAGTACTAGGATTATAGGCGTGAGCCAATGCTGTGTCTGGTTTATCTAAGATTTTCATAGCTAGAGAGAAGTTAATGCCTGGCTTCACAGTTTCAAAGGACAGGCTGACTCTTGTTCGGGGTAATGCAGCTGGTGACTTGAAGTTAAAGCCAATGCTCCTTTGCCATTCTGAAAATCCCAGGGCCCTTAAGAATTACATTAAATTGGCCAGGTGTGGTGGCTTACACCTGTAATCCCAGCACTTTGGGAGGCTGAGGTGGGCGGATCACCTAAGGTCAGGAGTTCGAGACCAGCCGGACCAATATGATAAAACCCTGTCTCTACTAAAAATACAAAAATTAGCCAGGTGTGGTGGCAGGCACCTATAATCCTAGCTACTCGAGAGGCTGAGACAGGAGAATCACTTGAACCTGGGAGGCAGAGGTTGCAGTGAGCCGAGATCGCGCCATTGCACTCCAGCCTGGGCAACAAGAACAAAACTCTGTCTCAAAAAAAAAAAAAGAATTACATTAAATCTACTCTGTCTGTGCTCTAGAAATGAAACAAAGGAGCTTAGATGACTGCACATCTGTTTACGAGATGGTTTGCTGAATATTTGAAGCTCAGTGTTGACACCTCCTGCTCAGAAAAAAAAAAGATTCTGTTCAAAATATTATGGTTCACTGACAATGTACCTGGTCACCTGCTGAAGATGTACAAAGAGATTAATGTTGTTTTCATGCCTGCTAAAAAACATCCATTCTGCTGTTCATGGATCAAGGAGTAATTTAGACTTTTAAGTCTTATTATTTAAGAAATGCATTTTGTGAGGCTGTAGCTGCCATAGACAATGATTCCTCTGATGGATCTGGGCAAAGTAAATTGAAAACCTTCTGGAAAGAATTCGCCATTCTGGATGCCATTAAGAACATTCAGGGTTCATGGGAGGTGAAAATACTCACATTAGCAGGAGTTTCGAAGTGAATTCCACCCTCATGGATAACTTTGAGGGGTTCAAGACTTCAGTGGAGGAAGGAATTGCAGATGTGGTGGAAATAAAAGAACTAGGATTAGAAGCAGAGTGTGAAGATGGGACTGAATTGCTAAAATCTCATGATCAAACTTCAACAGAAGACAAGTTGTTTCTTTGTTACGTTTTGTTTTTTTTTGAAACAGAGTCTCGCTCTGTCACCCTCCGGAGTGCAGTGGTGTGATCTTGGCTCACTGCAACCTCCGCCTCGTGGGTTCAAGAGATCCTCATGCCTCAGCCTCCTGAGTAGCTGGGATCACAGCCATGTACCACCACGCCCTGATACTTTTTGTATATTTTTTAGAGAGGGGGCTTCGCCTTGTTGGCCAGCCTGGTCTCGAACTCCTGGTCTTAAGTGATCCGCCTGCCTTGGACTCCCAAAGTGCTAGGATTACAGGCGTGAGCCACTGTGCCTGGCAAGGGGTCGCTTCTTATGATGAGCAAAGAAAGTAATTTTTTTTTTTTTTTGAGACAGAGTCTCGCTCTGTCGCCCAGTGATTCTCCTGCCTCAGCTTCCTGAGTAGCTGGGATTACAGGAGCCCCCCACCACACCCAGCTAATTTTTGTATTTTTAGTAGAGACGAGTTTCACCATGTTGGCCAGGCTGGTCTGGAACTGCTGACCTCGTGATCCGCCCACCTTGGCCTCCCAAAGTGCTGGGATTACAGCCGTGAGCCACCACACCTGGCCAGAAAGTGGTTTCTTGAGACGGAAACTACTCCTGGTGAAGATCCTGTTGAACACTGTTGAAATGACAACAAAGGATTTATAATATCCCATAAACTTGGTTTATCAGCCATCTAAGTTTTATAGTTTTAGATCTTATATTTAGGTCTTTCATCCATTTTGAGTGAATTGTTTTATATGGTGTTAAGTAAGGATCCAACTTCATTTTTTTTTTTTTGAGACAGAGTCACACTCTGTCGCCCAGGCTGGAGTGCAGTGGCCAGATCTCGGCTCACTGCAAGCTCCGCCTCCTGGGTTCATGCCATTCTCCTGCCTCAGCCTCCCGAGTAGCTGGGACTACAGGCGCCCGCCACCTCACCCAGCTAGTTTTTTGTATTTTTTAGTAGAGACGAGGTTTCACTGTGTTAGCCAGGATGGTCTCGATCTCCTGACCTCGTGATCCGCCCGTCTCGGCCTCCCAAAGTGCTGGGATTACAGGCTTGAGCCACCGCGCCCGGCCACTTTTTTGTATTTTTTAGTAGAGACGGGGTTTCACCAGGTTAGCCAGGATGGTCTCGATCTCCTGACCTCGTGATCCGCCCGCCTCGGCCTCTCAGAGTGCCAACTTCATTTTTTTTGCATGTGACTATCCAGTTTTCCCAGCATTATCTGTGAAAAGACTGCCCTTTCCTCACTGAATGGTTTTGGTATCCTTATTGAAAATTATTTGGCCTCATACATGAGTGTTTATTTCTGAGCTTTTTATTCTATTCCATTGGTCTATATGTCTGTCTTCATGCCAGTACCACTGTTTTGATTACTGTAGCTTTGTAGTAAGTTTTGAAAGCAGAAAGTATGAGTCCTCCAACTTTGGTTTTTTTTTTTTTTTTTTTTTTTTTTTTTGAGACGGAGTCTCGCTCTGTCGCCCGGGTTGGAGTGCAGTGGCCGGACCTCAGCTCACTGCAAGCTCCGCCTCCCGGGTTCCCACCATTCTCCTGCCTCAGCCTCCCGAGTAGCTGGGACCACAGGCGCCCGCCACCTCGCCCGGCTAGTTTTTTGTATTTTTAGTAGAGACGGGGTTTCACCGTATTAGCCAGGATGGTCTCGATCTCCTGACCTCGTGATCCGCCCGTCTCGGCCTCCCAAAGTGCTGGGATTACAGGCTTGAGCCACCGCGCCCGGCCGGTTTTTTTTTTTTTTTTTTTTTTGAGACAAAGTCTCACTCTGTCACCCAGGCTGGAGCGCAGTGGCGTGATCTCAGCTCACTGCAACCTCTACCTTCCAAGTTCAAACAATTACTGTTCCTCAGCCTTCTGAGTAGCTGGGATTACAGGCTTGCGCCACCATGCCTGGCTAAGTTTTGTATTTTTAGTAGAGACAGTGTTTCACCATGTTGACCAGGCTGGTCTTGAGCTCCTGACATCAGGTGATATGCCCGCCTCGACCTCCCAAAGTTCTGGGATTACAGGCGTGAGCCACCGCGCCTGGCCTCTTACTGTTTCTGTATATGAATTTCCTGCTTCAACCAGGTTGGCCTCTGGTCACTCTTGCGTGCAACATTTTTCTGCCCACCTCCTTGCTCTTGCCCATCAGTGAATCCTGCCTGGGAAGACTTCCCCTGTCAGCTCTGCCCATCTCAAACTTACTTAAGACTCAGAAACCTACTTATAGATTGGGCATGGTGGCTCACGCTTGTAATTCCAGCATTTGGGGAGGCTGAGGTGGGCAGATCATTTGAGACCAGGAGTTCCAGACCAGCCTGGGCAATATGACAAAACCCTGTCTCTATTTAAAAAAAAGAAACTTAATTAAAAAAACAGAACAAAACAAAACAAAAAACCCCAACACTGAAGCACTATTCACAATAGCAAAAGTGTGGAATCAACTTAAATGCCCATGGCCGGGCGCGGTGGCTCAAGCCTGTAATCCCAGCACTTTGGGAGGCCGAGACGGGTGGATCACGAGGTCAGGAGATCGAGACCATCCTGGTGAACACAGTGAAACCCCGTCTCTACTAAAACTACAAAAAACTAGCCGGGCGAGGTGGCGGGCGCCTGTAGTCCCAGCTACTCGGGAGGCTGAGGTAGGAGAATGGTGTGAACCCGGGAGGCGGAGCTTGCAGTGAGCTGAGATCAGGCCACTGCACTCCAGCCTGGGCGACAGAGCGAGACTCCATCTCAAAAAAAAAAAAAAAACTTAAATGCCCATTAGTGACAGACTGAATAAAGAAAATGTGGTACATATACACCATGGAGTACTATGCAGCTTATGCATAAAAAAGAATGAGATCATGTCTTTTTCAGGAATGTGGATGGAGCTTGAGGCTATTATCCTTAGCAAACTAACACAGGAACAGAAAACCAAATAGCATATGTTCCTGCTTCTAAGTGGGAGCTAAATGATAAGAACTTAAGAACACAAAGAGGGAAACAACACACACTGGGGTCTACTTGAGGGTGAGGGCGGGAGGAGGGAGAGGAGCAGAAAAGTCAACTATTGGGTACTGGGCTTAATACTTGGGTGATGAAATAATCCGTTCAAGAAACCCCTGTGACACGTGTTTACCTATGTAACAAACCTTCCTATGTATCCCCAAACCTAAAATAAAAGTTAAAAAAAAAAAAACCCGACCAAAGCAAAAACCAGCCGGGCGTGGTGGTTCATGCCTGTAATCCCAGCACTTTGGGAGGCCAAGATGGGCAGATCCCTTGAGGTTAGGAGTTTGAGAGCAGATGGGCCAACATGATGATGCACCGTCTGTACTAAAAATACAAAACATTTGGCCAAGGATGGTGGCTCACACCTGTAATCCTAGCACTTTGGGAGGCCGAGGTGGGAGGATCACCTGAGGTCAGGAGTTCGAGACTGGCCTGGCCAACACGGTGAAACGCTGTCTCTACTAAAATTACGAAAATTAGTCAGGCATGCTGGTGGATGCCGGCAATCTTAGCTACTTGGGAGGCTGAGGCAGCAGAACTGCTTGAATCCGGGAGGTGGAGGTTGCAGTGAACCGAGATCGTACCATTGCACTCCAGCCTGGGCGACAAGAGGTAAACTCCGTCTCAAAAAAACAAAAACAAACAAACAAAAAAACCCCAAAATTAGCTGGGCATGGGAGTGGGCGCCTGTAATCCCAGCTACTTGAGAGGCTGAGGCAGGAGAATTCCTTGAACCCGGGAGGCGAAGGTTGCAGTGAGCCGAGATTGCACCACTGCATTCCAGCCTGGGCCAGAGAGCGAGACTCCATCTCAAAGAAAAACAACCACAACAAAAACAACCAAAAAACCAAACCAAAATAAAAAACCCCTACTTACTCTAGGCTCAGTCTATGAAGTCTTTTTAGACTGTTACACCCCTCTGTGACCTTCAAACTCTTCTGGAACCAATCTGCTATTCCTCGATTGCACGTAAGACATAATTAGTTTCTTTTCCAAACTGCATGATGGTAGTGGGCCTTGTCTTCCCTTTACAGAACATCAGCTCTGAGCAGGGCATTCTGCTAGGCTCAGGGCATACTGAGGATGACAAGATGCTTAGGGGCTTCTCCCTGACAGAGCTGATGGTCTGGGGGTAGAGGAAAGATAAGCTAAGAGGTGATTCTGGACCAGTGTAACAAACGGCATCGTATGGTCCTGGATGCAATATGCACAGGAATCAGGGAACCTTTCTCAACTGAGATGTGAAATGACCTCTTTTTTTTTTTTTTTTCTTTTTTGGAGACCGAGTCTCACTCTGTCACCCAGGCAGTGCAGTGGTGCAATCTCAGCTCACTGCAACCTCCGCCTCCCAGGTTCAAGCAATTCTCCTCCTCAGCCTCCCGAGTAGCTGGGATTACAGGCTCATGCCACTATGCCTGGCTAATTTTTTGTATTTTTAGTAGAGATGGGGTTTCACCATGTCGGCCAGGCTGGTCTCGAACTCCTGGCCTCAAGCGATCCACCTGCCTTGGCCTTCCAAAGTGCTGGGATTACAGGCGTGAGCCACCGTACCCAGCTGAATGACCCTCTTTTTTTTTTTTTTTTTTTTTTTTTTTGAGCAATCTCGCTCTCTGGCCTGGCTAGAGAGCAGTGGCACAATTATAGCTCACTGCAGCCGTGACCTTATATGCTCAAGCGATCCTCTCACCTCAGCCTCCCAAGTAGCTAGGACTATAGGCATGTGCCACTATGCTCAGTTAATTTTTAACATTTTTTGTAGAGATGGGGGTCTCGCTATGTTACCCCGGCTGGTCTCAAGTGATCCTCCCACCTTGGCCCCACAAAGTGCTTGTATTACAGGCATGAACCACCAGGCCCAGTCTATAAAGTGATCTCTAAGCTTGGCAAGTAGAGTGGGGTGAGGTAGGATAAACTGCCAAGAAGAGAGAACTTGTGGCTGGGCACGATGGTTTATGCCTGTAATCCCAGCACTTTGGGAGGCCGAGGCAGGAGGATCACCTGAGATCAGGAGTTTGAGACCAGCCTGGCCAATATGTTGAAACCCCACTTCTACTAAAAATGCAAAATTTAGCCAGACCCAGTGGCACGTGCCTGTAATCCCAGCTACTCAGGAGCCTGAGGCTGGAGAATCACTTGAACCTGGGAGGCAGAGGTTGCAGAGGTTGCAGTGAGCTGAGATTGTACCACTGCACTCCAGCCTGGGGGATAGAGTGAGACTCTGTCTCAAAAAAAAGAAGAGGGCCGGGCGTGGTGGCTCACGCCTGTAATCCCAGCACTTTGGGAGGCTGAAGTGGGCAGATCATCTGAGGTCAGGAGTTCGAGTCCAGCCTGGCCAACATGGTGAAACCCCCGTCTCTACTAAAAAAATACAAAAATTTGCCAGATGTGGTGGCATGCACCTGTAATCGCAGCTACTCAGGAGGCTGAGGCTGGAAAATCGCTTGAACCCGGGAGGCGGAGGTTGCAGTGAGCTGAGATCGTGCCACTGCACTCGAGCCTGGGCGACAGAGCGAGACTTTTTTTTTCTAGAGACAAAGAAGGGAGAACTTGTGCTGAAGCCTATGGTCCAGAGAGTGCAGGGGGGAGTGCAGGGGGAGAGTGCAGGGGGAGAATGCAAGGGGAGAGTGCAGGGGGAGAGTGCAGGGGGAGAATGCAAGGGGAGAGTGCAGGGGGAGAGTGCAGGGGGGAGAGTGCAGGGGGGGAGAGTGCAGGGGGGAGATTGCAGGGGGGAGATTGCAGGGGGGAGAGTGCAGGGGGAGAGTGCAGGGGGGAGAGTGCAGGGGGGAGAGTGCAGGGGGGAGATTGCAGGGGGGAGATTGCAGGGGGGAGAGTGCAGGGGGAGAGTGCAGGGGGGAGAGTGCAGGGGGAGAGTGTAGGGGGAGAGTGCAGGGTTTTTGAGGAGAGAAAGGATGTCAAGTGGGGTTGGACTTGGTGGCTGGGATGTGGAAGGGCAGTTTGGGCAACACGGGTGGGAACAGGTGAGCATGGCCTGTGCTCACAGGGGCTCCTAAGGCACGGCATGAAGTCTGAGTGGGATCTGGAGGGCTATCTGGGGGTAGAGGGCCTGAAGGATTTTAAGTAGGGGAGTGACGTGGTCAGACTCAGGATTGTGCTGTGACTAATGGCTTGGAAAGGGGCATAGCTGTGTTGGGAGTGTAAGGAGGGAGCCCGGAGACCAGAAACCCTCTCCAGGCTGTTACAGAAAGAGGGTGGTGTCCTGGCTGGAGTCGCAGCAGTGCGAGTGGAGAAGAGAGGTGGATGCATCCTGACATAAAGAGAACGTTGACAGTTTAGGGACTGGTTATTTTATTTACTTATTTTTCTTTTTGAGACTGAGTCTCGCTCTGTTACCCAGGCTGGAGTACAGTGGTGTTATCTTGGCTCACTGCAATCTCTGCCTCCCGGGTTCAAGCGATCCTCCTGCCTCAACCTCCCAAGTAGCTGGAATTATAGGCGCGTGTAATTTTTGCCCGGCTAATTTTTGTATTTTTAGTAGAAACAGAGTTTCATTACGTTGGTCAGGCTGGTCTCGAACTCCCAACCTCAGGCCCACCTCGGCCTCCCAAAGTTCTGGGATTACAGGGCTGAGCCATCGTGCCTGGCACCACCTCCTTTTTATTTTTACTTTTATTTTTATTTTGGAGACAGGGTCTCACTCTGTCGCCCAAGCTGGAGTGCAATGGTGTGATCATGGCTCACTGCGGCCTCGACCTCCTGGACTCAAGCAATCCTCCCACCTCAGCCTCCTGAGCAGCTGGGACTACAGGCGTGCACCACCGTGCCTGGCCAATTTTTGCATTTTTTATAGAGACAGGGTATTGCTTTGTTGCCCAGGCTAGTCTTGAACTCCTGGCCTCAAGTGATCCTCCCAACTCTGCCTCCCAAAGTGCCAGGGTTACAACCATGAGCCACTACACCTGGCCAATACCCCTTCTTTTATAGTTATGAGCTAGAGGCAGCAAGTGACTTGGTCAAGGCCCCGCAGTGGGTACTGGGCGCCCGTGCTCTAGCTGTCTCCTGGCTCTGCGGCGTGTTCTTGTCTCAGCATGGGTGACCTTTTGGGCAATCCTGGTATGGGAGGGGGAAGGAAGGTACTATCTGTTCTTCCAGGCCAGCCACAGACCTTGAGGGAGCCACAATAAATGCTGTGTTTGTTTGATAAAGCAGTTGGCTTTTGGTCTGGCAGGAGGAAGAGCTGGAACAGGTGTGGCAAGAGCGGGCAGCCTGCGGCACCTCTGTGGGAGATGGGTGAGACGGCTCCAGGGCTGTGAGTTTGAAGAAACCCAGGGAGTTTCTCAGCCATCTCTCTTATGTGGCACACCCCACGGCCTGGCAGGGGACTCCGGGGGTGTGCAGTTTGAAGAAACCTAGGGACTTTCCCACGACCTAGCCATCTCCCACACGTGGCCATCTCTCTCATGTGGCACCACCCCAGGGTCTGGCAAACTCCAAGGCTATGGAGTTTGAAAATCCCAGGGACGGCCAGGCATGGTGGCTCATGCCTGTAATCCCAGCACTTTGGGAGGCCGAGGTGGGCAGATCACCTGAGGTCAGGAGTTCAAGACCATCCTGGCAAACATGGTGAAACCCCGTTCCTACTAAAAATACAAAACATTAGCCAGGCATGGTGGTGTGTGCCTATAATCCTAGCTACTTGGGAGATTGAGGCATGAGAATCACCTGGACCTGGGAGACGGAGGTTGCAGTGAGCCGAGATCACACCACAGCACTCCAGCCTGAGCGACAGAGTGAGATTCCGTCTCAAAAAAAAAAAAAAAAAAAAAAAAAAAAAAGTGGGGAAACAGACCTGGAAGGGGAAGGGATTTTCTTGGAGTCACACAGGAAAGCAGTGGCCAGGCTGGTCCTAGAGTGGTCAGATTTCCTGACTCCCACCTGGGGTGTGTTTCCTGATGCTAAATGCCTTTCTCTTCTCTGGCTGTTGGAAGACTTCCTGAAACCCCTTACCTGGGATCCTGCTCAGCCTGTAGTCTGTGTGTTACCAGCTCTACCACCTCTGCTTAAGGATAAAAAAAGAAGTAAGTTAGGATGGCCCCAAAGCCAGACACAGATCCGTGTGCATGTGGCGGAGGCTGTAAGATGGAGTAGGACACCTCCCTTCCCCTGTCCCTCCCCCAGGAGGCCCCAGGGGTGCCCAGGCGTTGGGAGAAACCAGGGGAGACTCTGAGACCCGGTAGCCCTGCCACTGGGGATTGGGTCTGTCTCCCTTCTCTGCCACATCCCCCTGGCTTGAGGATGCTGGGTTGGGCTAAGGAGGCAGACGATACCTGGGCCTCACAGTGCAGCCAGGAGGAATGGCGTCCAGGCTGCCCTCTTGAAGCTGATGGTAAATGAATAACCCTGCCCCTGCCTCCACAGCTTCCTGGCTCTCTTGGCCAGGGACTGCTGGGGGTGGAGGCAGATGCAACCCCTTGGTCCTCTGCCCATGCCTGCAAATCCCATCCCAGACAGGCCCAGAGAAACCTCCTCTCGGGTCCCTCCCCTTCATCTCCTATCCCTAAGCCCCTTCATTGTCTAAGGCGACCTCCTTCTCGAATCCTTCCTTCTCACTAAGCCTGGCCCCTTCACTGAGCCCCCTCCCATCTCTAAGCCCCCTTCCCTCTAAGCCCCCTAACCCTACCCCTTTTCCAGCCTCATCCTTTCACACTCATTCCCTCCCTCCCTCCCTCTCTTTCTTTCCCTCTCTTTCCCTCCCTTCTACTCTTTCTCTCTTCTTTCTCTTTTTTTCTTTCTTTTCTTTCTCTCTCTTTCTTTCTGTCTCTCTCTCTTTCTTTCTTCCTTCTCTTTTTTCTTGTCACTTCCTCCCTCCCTTTCTTTCTTTCTTTTCTTTCTCTCTTTCTCTCTCTTTTTCTCCCTCCCTTTCTCCCTTCCTTTCTCCCTCCCTTTCTCCCTTCCTTTCTCCCTCCCTCCCTTTCTCCCTTTTCTCCCTTCCTTTCTCCCTCCCTCCCTTTCTCCCTTCCTTTCTTCTTCTCTGCCTTTCTCCCTTCCTTTCTCCCTCCCTCTCTTTCTCCCTTCCTTTCTCCCTCCCTCCCTTTCTCCCTTCCTCTCTTTCTCTCTTTTTTCTCTTTCTCTCCCTCCCCATCTTTCTTTTTCTCTTTTTTCCCTTCCTTCCTCTCTCTCACTTTCACTCGCTTCTCTCTCCCCCAATTCCCCCCCTCCTCTCTCTCCCCTTCTCTCTCCTCTCTCTCTCCCATCCTTCTCTCTTTCTCCTTTTTTTTTTTTGAGACAGAATTTTGCTCTTGCTGCCAGGCTGGAGTACAATGGCGTGGTCTCAGCTCACTGCAACCTCTGCCTCCCAGGTTCAAGCAATTCTCCTGCCTCAGCCTCCCAAGTAGCTGGGATTACAGGCGCCCACCACCACGCCCGGTTAAGTTTTATATTTTTAGTAGGATGGGATTTCACCATGTTGGCCAGGCTGGTCTCGAATTCGTGACCTCAGGTGATTCTGCCTGCCTCGGCCTCCCAAAGTGCTGGGATTACAGGCATGAGCCAACATACCTGGCCTTCCCCTCCCCTCCCCTTCCCACCTCTCCCCTCCACTCCCCTTTCCCTTCTTTGTCTTGCTGTGTCACCCAGGCTGAAGTGCAGTGGTACCATCATTGCTCACTGCAGCCTCAAACTCCTTGGCTCAAGCAATCCTCCAGGCTCAGCCTGCCTAGTAGCTGGGACTACAAGCATGCACCACCACGCCCGGGTAATTTTTAATTTTTTTATAGGGTTGGGGTCTTACTATGTTGCCCAGGCTGCCTTCATCCCCTTTCTCAAACTCTCTTCAGGACCCATCTCCATCAATCATTCCTGGTGCCTGCATAATCAGTTTCACTCTCCCTGACTCCCTCCAGAGACTAGAAGAGCAGTTCCCAAAGGGAAATCTGCTGGGGAGAGAGTAATCCAAACACCCAGTCCTTTCCTAGAATCTTAGAGAGACCAACCAAGCAAAGCTACACTTATTATCATAAAGTGAAGGTACTTTTTTTTTTTTTAGACAGAGTCTTACTCTGTCACCCAGGCTGGAGTGCAGTGGTGTGATCTCAGCTCACTGCAAGCTCCGCCTGCCGGGTTCACGCCATTCACCTGCCTCAGCCTCCCAAGTAGCTGGGACTACAGGTGCCCGCCACCTCGCCCAGCTCATTTTTTGTTTTTGTATTTTTAGTAGAGACGGGGTTTCACCATGTTAGCCAGGATGGTCTCAATCTCCCGACCTCATGATCCGCCCACCTTGGCCTCTCTCAAAGTGCTGGCTGCCACCTCTGCCTCCTGGGTTCAAATGATTCTCCTGCCTCAGTCTCTGGAGTAGCTGAGATTGTAGGTGCCAGCCACCACACCCGGCTAATTTTATTTATTTATTTATTTATTTATTTATTTATTTATTTATTTGAGATGGAGTCTCGCTCTGTCGCCCAGGCTGGAGTGCAGTGGCGCGATCTTGGCTCACTGCAAGCTCCGCCTCCCGGGTTCATGCCATTCTCCTGCCTTAGCCTCCTGAGTAGCTGGGACTACAGGCCTTGCCACCACGCCTGGCAAATTTTTTGTATTTTTAGTGGAGACGGGGTTGCACCGTGTTAGCTAGGATGGTCTCGATCTCCTGAACTCGTGATCCGCCTGCCTCGGCCTCCCAAAGTGCTGGAATTACAGGTGTGAGCCACTGTGCCTGGCCAATTTTTTGTATTTTTAGTAGAGACGGCATTTCACCACATTGGCCAGGCTGGTCTTGAACTCCTGACTTCAGGTGATCCACCTGCATTGGCATCTCAAAGTGTTGGGATTACAGGCATGAGCCACCGCACTCAGCCTCACTTGCTATTAATAGTAACCCACTTGCTCTTCCTTGGATCATCAGGGGTGACTACACATTGGTGTTTCTTACTTGGAGGGGAAATTTCTGGAGTTAAGTGGAATGTTCTGTCATGAAATCTAGGCTGTGTGCGGTGGCTCATGCCTGTTATTCCAGTACTTTCAGAGGCCGAAACAGGAGGATCACTTGAGCCCAGGGATTTGAAAGTGGCCTGGGCAACATGGTGAGACCCCATTTCTATAAAAAATACAAAAATTGGCCAGGCGCAGTGGCTCATGACTGTAATCCCAGCACTTTGGGAGGCTGAGGCAGGCAGATCACCTAAGGTCAGGAATTCGAGACCAGCCTGGCCAACATGGTGAAACCTCCTCTACTAAAAATACAAAAAATACAAAAAAATCAGCCAGGCATGGTGGTGGGCATATGTAATCCCAGCTACTCAGGAGGCTGAGGCAGGAGGATTGCTTGAACCCAGGAGGTGGAGGTTGTAGTGAGCCCAGATCGAGATCGCAACATTGTACTCCAGCCTGGGTGACAAGAGCAAGGCTGTCTCATTAAAAAAAAGAAAAAAAAAATTAGCTGGACATGGTGGTGTGTGCCTGTAGTCCCAGCTAGCTGCCACAGGGATCTTTTGCCCTTTTTGCTTTAGCTTTGCTGCGGCCAAAAACAGTTTTTAAAAATATTTATTTATGGCCGGGCGCGGTAGCTCAAGCCTGTAATCCCAGCACTTTGGGAGGCCGAGACGGGCGGATCACGAGGTCAGGAGATTGAGACCATCCTGGCTAACACGGTGAAACCCCGTCTCTACTAAAAAATACAAAAAACTAGCCAGGCGAGGTGGTGGGCGTCTGTAGTCCCAGCTACTTGGGAGGCTGAGGCAGGAGAATGGCGTGAACCCGGGAGGCGGAGCTTGCAGTGAGCTGAGATCTGGCCACTGCACTCCAGCCTGGGCAACAGAGCAAGACTCCGTCTCAAAAAAAAAAATATTTATCTATCTATCTATCTATCTATCTATCTATCTATCTATCTTTTGAGGCAGGGTTTTGCTGTGTCACCCAGGCTGGATCGAGTGCAGTGGCGTGATCGTGTCTCTCTGCGGCCTCAACTTCTCTAGGCTGAGGTGATCTTCTGATGTCAGCCTCCAGAGTAGCTGGAACTGTAGGCGTACGCCACCACGCTCGGCTGTTTTTTTTTTTTTTTTTTTTTGAGATGGAGTCTCACTCTATCGCCCAAGCTGGAGTGCAGTGGTGTGATCTCAGCTCAATACAACCTCCGCATCCCGGGTGCCAGCGATTCTCCTGCCTCAGCCTCCCGATTAGTTGGGATTACAGGGGCCTGCCACCACGCCCAGCTAATTTTTGTATGCTTTGTAGAGATGGGGTTTCGCCACGTTGCCTAGGCTGTGTTTGTGTTTTTAGAGACAGCCTGTCAGTCAGGCTGGAGTGCAGTGGTGAAATCGTAGCTTGCTGCAGCCTTGAACTCCTTGGCTCAAGTGATTCTCCTATCTCAGCCTCCCGAGTAACTGGGACCACAGGCATGCACCACCATGCCTGGCTAACTTTTAAATTTTTTGTAGAGACAAGGTCCTAGCTATATTATCCAGGCTGGTCTCAATCTCCTGGCCTCAAATGATCCTCCCACCTTGGCCTCCCAAGGAGTTGGGATTACAGACATAAGCCTTCAGGCCCAGTATCCAAAACATTTGAGATACAATAATTTAGGGAGAAAAAAAAAAAGGTCCAGCTGGGCGCGGTGGCTCACACCTGTAATCCCAGCACTTTGGGAGACTGAGGCAGGCGGATCACCTGAGGTCGGGAGTTCGAGACCAGCCTGACCAACATGGAGAAATCTTATCTCTACTAAAAATACAAAATTAGCCGGGCGTGGTGGCATACGCCTGTAATTCCATCTACTTGGGAGGCTGAGGCAGGAGAATTGCTTGAACCTGGGAGGCGGAGGTTGCGGTGAGCCGAGATTATGCCATTGCGCTCCAGCCTGGGCTCCATCTCAAAAAAAAAAAAAAAAGAAAAAGAAAAAAAAGACCAGGCGCAGTGGCTCACACCTGTACTGTAATCCCAGCACTTTAGGAGGCCGAGGCAGGCGGATCACCTGAGATCAGGAGTTTGATGCCAGTCTGGCCAATGTGGTGAAACCCCGTTTCTACCACAAATACAAAAAATGAGCCAGGTGTGGTGGCATGCGCCTATAATCCCAGCTTCTTGGGAGGCTGAGGCAGGAGAATTGCTTGAACCCAGAAGGTGGAGGTTGCAGTGAGCCGAGATCATGCCACTGCACTCCAGTGTGGGTGACAGAGTGAGACTCTGTCTAAAAAAAAAAAAAAAAAAAAAAAAAAAAAATTCAAGTCTCCCCAGTGCCCAAATACATGTACAACCTTTGTTTCCCTTCAAGTTGCTGGTTTGACCTACAAGTCCCTTTCTTTTTTTTTTTTTTTTTTTTTGAGACAGAGTTTCGCTCTGCTGCCCAGGCTGGAGTGCAGTGGTGAGCTCTCAGCTCACTGCAACTGGTTCATCATGTTGAACAGCCTGGTCTTGAACTCCTGACATCTGGTGATCCTCCTGCCTCGGCCTCCCAAAGTGCGGGGATTACAAGCATGAACCACTGCCCCCGGCCACAATTCCCCCCTCCTTTTTTTTTTTTTTTTTCTTGAGAGGGAGTCTCGCTTTATCGCCAGCCTGGAGTGCAGTGACACAATCTTGGCTCACTGCAACCTCCACCTCCTGGGTTCAAGTGATTCTCCTGCCTCAGCCTCCTGAGTAGCTGTGACTACAGGCGTCCACCACCACACCCGGCTAATTTTTGTGTATTTTTAGTAAAGATGGGGTTTCACCATATTGGCCAGGTTGGTCTCGATCTCGACCTTGTGATCCACCCGCCTCGGCCTCCCAAGTGATGGGAGTACAGGCATGAGCCATTGTGCCTGGCCTTTTTTCTTTTTTTTTTTCAGACAGAGTCTCTCTCTGTTTCCCAGGTTAGAGTGCAGTGGTGCGATCTCAGCTCACTGCAACCTCTTCCTCCTGGGTTCAAGTGAACTCAGCCTCCCAAGTAGCTGGGATTACAGGGATGTGCCACTACATCTGGCTAATTTTTAATCTTTTTGGTAGAGACAGCGTTTCACCACGTTGGCCAGGCTGGTCTCGAACTCCTGACCTCAAGTGAGCCTCCCAAAGTGCTGGGACTACAGTGCCCACCACCATGCCTGGTTAATTTTTGTATTTTTAGTAGAGCTGGGGTTTCACTATGTTGGCCAGGCTTGTCTTAAACTCCTGGGCTCAAGCTATCCCCGACCGTGGCCATGCCTCGGCCTCCCAAAGTGCTGGGGTTACAAGCGTGAGCCACTGCTCCCTGCCACAATTCCTTTTCTATGCAAATCTCTTGCACACATTGTCTACAGCTCCCCGTTTCAACTCTCGCCTCCCACTCCCTTTTCCATCTAGTGTTTCCGTTTCCATGCCTCTCGCTAAGGCCACCAATGACCACCTGGCTACTGTGAATTCCGCGGCTATTCCTCAGGTCTCATCTTGCCTGACCACTCCTGCAGCCTCAGACACTGTTGCCCACGCCCACCTCCTTGAAACTCTTTTTGTTCTGTGAGTTTCTAGACTGACTTCTTCCCCTACCCTGGTTTCGGTTGCCATCCCTATGCTAACAATTTCCAGGTTTACGAGATTTCTAGACGTCATCCTACTTCCTGGACGTCTCTGCCAGGACGTTCTCCAGGCTTGCCAAGCTCTACATTTATTTTATTTTTATTTATTTATTTATTTTTTGAGACAAGATCTCACTCTGTCGCCCAGGCTGGATTGCAGTGGTGCAGTCTCGACTTGCTGCAGCCTGAATCTCCTGGGCTCAAGTAAACCTCCCACCTCAACCTCCCATGTAGCTGGGATTACAGGTATGCACCACTACACCTAGCTAATTTTTAAATTTTTTGTAGAAATGGGGTCTCACTATGCTACCCAGGCTGGTCTCAGACTCCTAGGCTCAAGTTACTCTCCAGCCTTGGCCTCCCAAAGTGCTGGGATTACAGGCGTGAGCCACCACGTCCCAGCCTCACCAAACTCTATACACTCAAAATGGAACCCATCATCTTCCCTGAGAAACTTGGTCTCCTATTTTGGTAAATGTACCACTATCCAATCAGTGACCTAAGGTAGAAACTCCCAGATTCCAGTCTTTGCTAGATTCTCGCCTCTCTCACCCTGCACAACCAAATGGCTCCCGAGTCCCGCCCACTTTAACAACCCCCTTCAGGTTCTGTCCCCACTCCCTGCCCCTGCCTAATTTCTGACCACCATCATTTCACTCCAAGATGGCGGCATATCCTGTTAGGTGGTTCCCCTCCTTTATCTTTCTCATTGAGTCGCAGTTCCGCAGGGGCTGCTAGAGAGGTTAAAAGTATCTGACCAGGTACTTCCCCTTTCATGACTCCTTACACCCAGAGTAAGTTTCAAAGTTCGTAATCCCACATACGGGACTCTCCACGACTTGGCCTCTGCTGGACTCTTGGGCTTCATTGACACTCCTGTCTCCGGTGGTGTTCCATCCAGTCATTTGAATCTCGCCCCCACCAAGTTGCCCTGGCTGGGCTCAGGCCCCTTTTCCCGCCTGAATCTCCTGTGTTTTCTCCAAGGCACCAGTGCCTCTCCACACTGTTTATCTCAACCACTCCTCTGGGGGTGTGTGTGTGTGTGTGTTGTCATTGTGTTTTTGAGACAGGGTCTCACTCTGTTGGCTCCAGCTGGAGTGCAGTGGCACAATCATAGCTCAGGTAGCCTCGACCTCCTGGGCTCAAGCCATCCTCCTGCTTCAGCCTCCTGAATAGCTGGGACCACAGGTGTATGCCATCATACGCAGCCATATATATATATATATATATGTTTTGGTAGAGATGGGGTCTTGCTGTGTAGCCCAGGTTGGTCTCGAACTCCTGGGATCAAGCGAGCCTCCCACCTCGTCCTCTGGGAGTGAGCCAGCGAGCACCGGCCTCAAGCCCCTCTGAGATGCGCCTTCTAAGTCCTCTCTCTTTCCCTCCCTTGAGGTTCCCAGGAAGGAGATAGGGCCCCTTTCTCATCTCTCCCCCAGGTGAGAAGATTTGGCCCGGTTTTACTTTTGGTAGCGTGTTTTATCCAAACAATAGGTCTTTTTGTTTTCTTTTTTCCAGTAGGAAATGGCAGTATGGAATGCGCTCTTTCACAAGGCGCACGGGAGATTCCCAGTGTATGGGGTATTGTCGGCTCCCAGCACAGACCCAGGGGCACATCTCTGCCACCTTCCCCCTCCCATCCCGAGCCACGAATAAGTGGGGTATTGTCGGCTCCCAGCACAGACCCAGGGGCTGGAAGTGCGCATGCCTGCTTCCTAGATTGGACCTTGGCTTTGGCCGCACAGGCTGTCTTCCGAATCCCCAGGGAGTGGGCGAGTGACCACTCCGTGATCACCGAGCTCAGCTTACAACCCCACCTTCCCTCTAAGCTCCATCTGGGAGAGCGAGATCCAGCCAAGGCCGCCCCGAGGGGGCGCTCTGCAGGGAGGTGGAGGCGCTCGGAACAAGGAGGCTCCAGCGAGTGCAAAACGAAAGGCTTTTATTGAAAAATATCAAGTGCCCCCTTTCATGGCTGCCGGTCCCTGCCCAGCGCGAGCATGGGGGCAGCGGCCCGATGGGGCTCGACGGGACAGTCAAGTATTGGCGGGCACCCAGGCCCCGTGCTCCAGAATGGTGAGGTTTCACAGTCCATGCAGATTGGTCCCTGGGCCCGGAAGTCGACTCCCTGGCCCGAAAATTGGTGGCTGCTGGGGAGGAGTCCTCGAGCCGCCCCCTCCCAGTCCTGCGCGGGAGCTTCCTGGCATCTGGGAGTGGGCTGGCCTCCGAGGCAAGGCTGCATGCTGGATGGCCTGGTGCGCGCTCCAGTTCGCGGTGGTGAAGGTGGGGGTCTCCCTGCGTCTGTCCCTTAGACATAGTCCTTGCGGTCGTAGGCTGTGCCCATGCTGGCTCCCGGGCCGGTGGAGCGCGGCGCGGAGTAGACGACCTTGGTGGGCATGTACTTCTTCTCGCGTGGGGGGCACGAGCAACAGAGCAGCGCGCCCCCCAGCAGCTGCAGCGCCGCGGCCGCCCAGCCCACGTACAGGCTCGTGCCCATCTCGCGCTTCTGCGCCTCAGGCACCACGGGGTTGTAGAATTCCCGGATAATGGTGTTGGCGGACCAGGACACCGGCACGAGGGTGAGCAGGGCGGCCAGAAGGAACAGCACGCCCGCCACGATGGTGATCTTGGCCTTGGCCGTGTCGTCCTGCACGCAGTTGGTGCACTGGGCGCCCACCAGCGCCACTAGCAGCCCGAAGGCGGCCAGCAGGATGGCCACCACGATGAGGGCGCGGGCCGCCTGCAGGTCCTGCGGCAGCGCCAGCAGCGAGTCGTACACCTTGCACTGCATCTGGCCGGTGCTCTGCACCACGCAGTTCATCCACAGGCCCTCCCAGATGGTCTGCGACGTGATGATGTTGCTGCCGATGAAGGCCGTCACGCGCCACATGGGCAGCGCGCAGCACACGATGGTGCCCAGCCAGCCCAGCACGGCCAGCGCGGTGCCCGTGATCTCCAGGCCCATGGACATGGCTGCCGCGGCAAAGCCCACTCCACCGGGTGGCTCCGGGTGCGGGGAGACGAGGGGCCGGGGCCGCTGGGCCTGGTGGGAGCTGCGGCGCCCCGACGGACAGACGGACGGACGGACGGACGGACGGACTCACCGACGGCGCGCGCTAACGGCTCGGCTCCACACACTCGCGCCGCGGCTGCGCCTGCACCTGCCTGTGGCTTTGCGGGCGGGCGGCGGCGACTGGGCTGGCCCTGGGCTGGGGCCGGTGCGTCTTAGCTAAGTGCCCAGCGCTCCGTTGGGGGCGGGAGGGGCGGAGCAGCGCTCTCCAGGGCCTGGGGACAGTGACGTGGCCCCTGCCTCCCACCTTCACCGAGCGTTCTGGGAGGAAGGACTTGGCCCCGCGCAGGCCGCAACGCCGAGGTAGGGGAGTTGCCAAGGAAGGGCGGGACCTGCCCCAGCCCCCGCCCCTCGGTCCTTGTCCCTCTCTGTTCGGGAATGAATTCTCCAGGGTAAAAACGAGGATGAGGTGCGTCAGGGGCTTGGGGTGCAAATCCCAAAGAATTTGACAGGGCTTCTCCCTTCTCACCACTTTGGGCGCTTTTGGCACTGGCCGCGTGGGGATGGGGGCGCTGCCAATTACCCCGGAACAGCGGGGCGGGGAGGGCCACGGTGGGCGTGGCCGCGGCTGTTTGCAGGAGCCGCGCACCTGCTGCTCGGCCCCTCGGGCACACACGTCGCACAGGCTCGGCCTGAGTCCGGGCGGTGGGGTTGTCCAGCCCAGGAGGTGCTGGGCCCAGAAGCCAGTGACTGCCTGCAAAGGTACCCAAAAGGTGCCTTTAAGCCTAACTAAGCTCAAATTCCTCTGCAGCTCTCCCTCCAGTTCCCATCGCTGGCCGTGAGCCTGCATGCCTTTAGCTAAGCTGCTCTCCCCTCCCAGGAGTCCCCCCTCCTCCCATTGAGGCCTCTTCCCTTTCCGAGCCCTGTCCTCCCTCCCTTTGAGCCCTAGTCAGGGCTGAGGTACACCTTAATGAAATGGTGGTGAAAGGTTCGATCTCGGCAAAAGTGGGAAGTCAGACCGGACAGAGTACGGTGGTGGCTCACTCCGTCTCTACAAAAAATTTAAAAACTAGCCAGGTGTGGTGATGTGTGCCTGTAGTCCCAGCTACTACTCCGGAGGCTCAGGCAGGAGGATTACTTGCGCCCAGGAGTTCGAGGCTGCAGTGAGCTATGATCGCACCACTGCACTCCAGCCTGGGCATCAGAGCAGACCCTGTCTTTAAAAAAAAAAAAAAGTTAGGAAGTCAGAAACACTACCCTCAAAGCCCTGGCTCACACACCTGGACAGTCGTTCCCCCTTCTTCAGCAAGCTCAGAGCCGTTCAGACTTGGCCTTGGAGATTCAGCCTGGGCTGTTCCTAACCCCATCCCCTCTCTTCCCCTCAGGGCAGCCCTTGCATACCACATGCCCCTGCCTCAGGGTTCCTGCACTTGCTGCCCCCTGTACATGGAACATGCCTGCAGACATCCACATGGCTTACTCCTAACTGCCTTCAGGTTTTGCTCTCAGTGAGTCTTTCCCTGACCACCCTATTTAAAATTGGGGCGCGGTGGCTCAAGCCTGTAATCCCAGCACTTTGGGAGGCTGAGACGGGTGGATCACTTGAGGTCAGGAGTTCGAGGCCAGCCTGGCCAACATGGCGAAACCCTGTCTCTACTAAAAATACAAAAATTAGCCAGGTGTGGTGGTATATGCCTTTAATCCCAGCTACTCGGGAGGCTGAGGCAAGAGAATCACTTGAACTCAGAAGGTGGAGGTTGCAGTGAGCTGAGATCACACCCCTGCACTCCAGCCTGAGTGACAAAGCCAGACTCTGTCTTGAAATAAAATAAAATAAAATAAAATAAAATAAAATAAAATTGCAGTTTCTTACCCCACAATGGCCTGTCCCCCTTTAATACTTTATATTCTGCTTAGCATTTAACTCCATCGGACAATATTCTATATTTTTCTTATTTATGTTTCATTGTGCTTAAAAAATTTTTAAATTGGCAATGATTGTACATACATGTGGCGCATATAGTGATGTTTTAATACATAGAATGTATAGTGATCAGATCAGGGTAATTGGCATATTCATCATCTCAAACTTTTTGTGTGTGTTGGGAACGTTCAATGACTTATTCATATATATTTTTTTAGAGACAGCGTCTTGCTCTGTCACCCAGGCTGGGGTGCAGTGGTTCTATCATAGCTCACTGCAGTCTTGAATTCTTGGGCTTAAGCAATCTTCCAGCTTTAGCCTCCCAAGTAGCGGGGACTACAGGCACACACCACCAAACCCACCTAATTGTTTCATTTTTTTGTAGAGATGGGGTCTCACTGTGTTGCCCAGGCGGGTCTTGAACTCCTGGTCTCAAGCGATCCCCCCACCTTGGCATCCCGAAGTGCTAGGATTACAGGTGTGAGCCACCACACGCAGCCTTTTTTTTTTTTTTTTAGACGGAATCTCGCTCTGTCAACCAGGCTGGAGTGCAATCTCAGTTCACTGCAACCTCCACCTCCTGGGTTCAAGCAATTCTTCTGCCTCAGCCTCCTGAGTAGCTGAGACTATGGGCGTGTGCCACCACGCCCAGCTAATTTTTGTATTTTTAGTAGAGATGAGGTTTCACCATATTGGCCAGGTGGTCTCGAAAACCTGACCTCATGATCTGCCTGCCTCGGCCTCCCAAAGTGCTGGGATTACAGGTGTGAGCCACCGCGCCCAGCCTATTTTTAAATTGTTTCTTTCTTTCCGTTCCAGTATGTCAACTCCATTGGGACATCTGTAGTGTCCCAGAAAAGGCAAGAATTTTGCCGGTTTTATTCACTGCTGCATTCCCATTGCCTAGAATGGTGTTGGGTACTCAAGAGAGAGTCGATTTAGTGACTTGAATGAAGGGAAGACTTTCTCATGTTCCTACAACCTTACCTACCCAGGCTTTCCTACTGGCATAAATGACTGATAAAGGGGTGCTACTGTGCTGAGTCAAGGGGGCTTGGTCATCTTGTAGGAGTCAAGGGCTCTTCCAGAGAGAAGAGAGACCCATTGAGCTGGGCCTTGGGGTTTTTCGGGGTTGCCTCCATATCTCAAATCACAGGCGTGCAGGCAGCCTGTACCCTCTTCTGTAAACGCCCAAGCCTTGGAGTGATAGAAGAGCAAGAAACATGGCTGGGTGTGGTGGCTCACGTCTGTAATCCCAGCACTTTGGGAGGCCGAGGTGGGTGGATCACCTGAGGTCAGGAGTTCAAGACCAGCCTGGCCAACATGGTGAAACCCCATCACTACTAAAAATACAAAAAAAATTAGCCGGATATGGTGGCGGGCGCCTGTATTCCCAGCTACTCGGGAGGCTGAGGCAGGAGAATGGCGTGAACCCAGGAGGCGGAGCTTGCAGTAAGCCGAGATCTCGCCACTGCACTCCAGCCTGCATGCCAGAGTGAGACTCCGTCTCAAAAAAAAAAAAAAAAAAAAAAAAAAAAAGAACCAAAAAAACCCAGAAATTAGTCGGGCGTGATGGTACATGCCTGTAGTACCAGCTACTCTGGAGGCTGAGGCAGGAGAATCGCTTGAACTTGGGAGGTGGTGGTTGCAGGGAGCTGAGATTGCACCACTGCACTCCAGCTTGGGTGACAGGGCAAGGCTCCATCTCAAAAAAATAAAAAAAAGAAGAAGAGTAAGAAACAGTATCAGGGGCTCATGGAAACCAGGGTCCTGCTTCTTTCAGGAGCAAAGGTCTTGGGCTGGGCCTGTTGGGCAGGGCCTGGGCAGATCTGGGAGTGCCAGTCCAGAGGGCCCAGCTGGTGCTGGGTGGAGCTGTTCTAGAGGAAGTTCATATAGCCCAGGTCTTCCAGTGGACTACTGGCTGCTACGGTTTCCTGGTGAGTGGGGGTGGCTCTGGGCCAGAAGAAAAGTGGACCCTCCAGGTGATGCGACTGGGCTTAGACCTGGGGCTGAGGCCCAGAGTGGTCCCCACTGCACTGCCAGTTGTGCCTGGATTGGGTACCATGACCCCTACTCCTGCTGGCCTTGAGGCTGGTGAACGTCATGTCGCCTCGCTTAGCCTCAGTTTCCTCCTCTATAAAATGAGGGAAATGGTGTCTGCATGACTCACTTCCAGGGTTATGGTGAGAATAGAGGCGATGTTAAGTGCGCTATAAAAGCAGAAAACAGCCAGGCAGTGCATGTACACGTGCAGAGAAATTGTGCAGAGAAAGGATAGATCTGAACTTGAGCCTGGCTTTGCTCTCCTGGGTCACCAGAGCTTAAGCCAGTCCTTTTACCACCTTAAGCCTCAGTTTCCCCATCTGTGACAGGAGAGTTGTCCTGAGTTGCTTGGGTTTGGGGCTTGTCCCTGAGCCTGGGGGAGGTGGACCTGCTGGGCAGGGCTGCACTGAGATGAGGCCAGCAGGACAGAGCTTTGTGCCCGGGGCCAAACTTCAGGGACTTTGCAAATAAGACTTTGCCTCTGGGCAAACACAGCTCCAATCAGCTTTTTGCTCAATATCTACCATGATTCCTACAACTCAATAATAAAAAGACAAATAAACCAATTAAAAAATGGCCAAAGAAACTGAGCGGACATTTAGAATAGAGACAGAAGATATAAAAATGGCCAATAAGTGTGACTGGGGGCGGTATCTCACGGCTGTGATCTCGGCACTTGGTGAGGCCGAGGCAGGAGGATCGCTTGAGGCCAGGAGTTTAAGACCAGTCTGGGCAACATAGCAAGACCTTGTCTCTACTTAAAAAAAAAAAAAAAAAAAATCAGCCAGGGATGGTGGTGCACACCTGTAGTCCCAGCTGCTTGGGAGGCAGGCTGAGGTGGGAGAATTGCTTGAGCCCAGGAGTTTTGAGGCTGCAGTGAGCTATCATTGTGTTACCGCACTCCAATCTGGGCAAGACAGTGACACTGTGTCAAAAAAAAAAAAAAAAAAAAAAAGTCCAGTAAATACATGAAAAGATGCTCAACATCATTAGTCATTAGGGAAATGCAAATCAAAGCCACAAAGAGATACCACTTTGCACCCACTAGGGAGGCAGTAATCAATAACAAATGTTGGTGAGGATGTGGAGAAATTGACACCCTGATATATTGCTGGTGGCAATGTAAGTGGGGCAACTGCTGTAAAAAACAATCTGGTGATCCCTTGAAAGATTACATTGCTGACTCGTGTTACCATAAGACTCAGCAATTTCCCTCTAGGAATACCCAAGTACCCAAGAGACACAAAAGCATATGAGCAGGTCAGACAAAAAAAACTTGTACCTGAATATTTGTAGCAACATTATGCATAATAGCCAAAAATTGGAAACATCCGAAATGTTCATCAGCTGATGAATGGGTAAATAACATGTGGTCTATCCACACAACTGAATATTATGCAGTCATTAAAAAGGAATAAAGTACGGATACATGTTGCAACATGAATGAACCTTGAAAACATTACAGTAAGTGAAAGAGGCAGGACCATCTATTTTATGATTGCGTTTATTTATTTATTTATTTATTTATTTTAATTTTTTGAGACAGAGTCTTGCTTTGTCGGCCAGGCTAGAGTGCAGTGGCATGATCTCGGCTCACTGCAACCTCCTCCTCCTGGACTCAAACAGTTATCCTGCCTCAGCCTCCTGAGTAGCTGGGATTACAGGCATGTGCCACCACACCTGGCTAATTTCTGTATTTTTAGTAGAGATGGGGTTTCACCACATTGGCCAGGCTGGTCTCGAACTCCTGACCTCAGGTAATCCACTCACCTCAGTCTCTGAAACTGCTGGGATTACAGGCGTGAGCCACAGCGCCTGGCCCTGATTCCATTTATTAAAAAATATTCCGCCAGGCGCGGTGGCTCATGCCTGTAATCCCAGCACTTTGGGAGGCCGAGGCGGGCAGATCACGAGGTCAAGAGATTGAAAGCATCCTGGCCAACGTGGCGAAACCCTGTCTCTACTAAAAATACAAAAATTAGCTGGGCGTGGTGGCATTTGCCTGTAGTCCCAGCTACTCGGGAGGCTGAGGCAGGAGAATCACTTGAACCCAGGAGGTGGAAGTTGCAGTCAGCTGAGATTGCACCACTGCACGCCAGCCTGGCAATGAAGACGGACTCTGTCAAAAAAAAAAAAAAAAAAAAAAAAAAAAAAAAATCCGAATAGGGAAATCTACCGAGACAAAGAGTATAGCAGTGGTTGTCAGGGGCTGGGGTGAGGATGTTGGGAGAAAATAGGGACAGATTTTCTCTTTGGGGAAACAAACGTTTTACAATTGATTGTGGTAATGATGGTTGTATAACTCTGTGAATACACTAAAAATCATTGACTTGTACATTTTTTTTTTTCTTTTTTTTTGAGATGGAGTCTCGCTCTGTCCCCCTGGCTGGAATGCAGTGGCATGATCTCTGCTCACTGCAACTTCTGCTTCCTGGGTTCAAACAATTCTCCTGTCTCAGACTCCCAAGTAGCTGGGACTACAGGAGCACGCCACCACGCCGAGCTAAATTTTTGTATTTTTAGTAGAGATGGGGTTTCACCATATTGGTCAGGCTCGTCTCGAACTCCTGACCTCAAGTGATCCACCCGCCTGGGCTTCCCAAAGTGCTGGAATTACAGGCGCGAGCCACTGCGCACACCCGGCCAACTTGTTTTCTGCTTTAGGGCACACTTAACCATCTCTATTCTCACCATAACCCTGGAAGTGAGTCGTGCAGACACCATTTCCCTCATTTGATAAAGGAGGAAACTGAGGCTAAGAGAGGCGATGTGACTTTCACCAGCCTCAAAGCCAGCAGGAGTAGAGCTTGCAGTACCCAATCCAGGCACAACTGGCAGTGCAGTGGGGGTCACTCTGTGCCTCAGCCCCCAGTCTAAGCCCAGCCACACCACCTGATGGGCCCACTTTTCAAACGGATTACCATTTGAATTGGTGAGTTGTATGGTATGGAAATGGTATTTCAATAAATCTGTTAAAATAAAAACCAGTGTGGTGTTCAGGCCTGCAGTGTGTATCTGAGTGTGTCACCTGAGTGTCTGGGTGCCCAGAGAGTACAATGCAGGTGTCTCTCCTCCTCCTCCTCCTCATTTCTTCTTCCTCTTCCTCTTAGTCATCTTCTTCTTTTTATTTTTTCCCCCTGAGACATGGTCTTGCTCTATTGCCCAGGCTGGAATACAGTGGCATGATCATAGCTCATCACTGCAGGTTCAACCTGGGCTCAGGCAATCCTCTCACCTCAGCCTCTCGAATAGCTAGGAATCCAGGTGAGTGCCACCATGCCCAGCTAATTATTTTTATGTTTTGTGGATATGGAGATCTTGCTATGTTGCCCAGGCTGGTCTTGAACTCCTGGACTCAAGAGATCCTCCAGGGTTGGCCTCCCAAAGCACTGGGATTATAGGTGTGAGCCACCATGCCCAGCCTGCAGGTGCTTTTTTTTTTTTGAGACGGAGTTTTGCTCTTGTTGCCCAGGCTGGAGTGCAATGGTGCCATGTCTGTTCACTGCAACCTTCGCCTCCCGGGTTCAAGCGATTCTCCTGCCTCAGCCTCCCACGTAGCAGGGATTACAGGTGGCTGCCACCATGCCCAGGTAATTTTTTGTATTTTTAGCAGAGACGGGGTTTCACCATGTTGGCCAGGCTGGTCTTGAACTCTTGACCTCAGATGATCCGCCCGCCTTGGCCTCCCAAAGTACTGGGATTACAGGCATGGGCCACAGTTCACGGCCGCTTTTTAATGGGAAGTGGTATGAAGGGGTGGTGCGGGAGTGAGGCCTGGAGTCTCCAGGCATAATGGACGCCCCTCCTCCACTCCCGAACCTCCTGTCCAGAAGCAACAGCGTGATCCCGCAGTGGGATAGCCGCTCCAGGAGTGGAGCCCTGCAGTAAGTGCTGAGTGTCCACAGGGAAGGGGAGCTCTGCAGCTGCTTTGGTCCAGGAGGGCTTCCT
This sequence comes from Macaca thibetana thibetana, assembly GCF_024542745.1. NCBI lineage: Eukaryota > Metazoa > Chordata > Mammalia > Primates > Cercopithecidae > Macaca > Macaca thibetana. The sequence goes on along the minus strand of NC_065580.1, from coordinate 137,222,930 downwards.
GTAGGAGGCTGATCAGGAGCTGGTGGAGGTGACGAGGTATGTTTACACAGAAAGGTATGTGTGTGGAAGAGAGATTTCGAGGAGCAAAGGGCTAGAAAAAGAGGAATTGAGAGAACAGCACCCACAGCTGGGAGATTAGCCTGTTCTCTATCTCCCACCTGGTGTCCATCCCCCAAGAAAGTCCCCAGTGCACCATGCCTCTCCCCTACTGCAACTACCGCATTCTCTTCCTCCTGTACCAACCTGTCCCTCTCCTTTCCCCAGTCGGCAATATCTACGAGGGTCAGGATCCTGCAATCTCTAGCATCAGAAGAGATGAGGATTGGCCAGGCGCGGTGGCTCACACCTGTAATCCCAGCACTTTGCGAGGCCGAGGTGGGCGGATCCCCTGAGGTCAGGAGTTTCGCCTGACCAAGATGGCGAAACCCCGACTCCACTAAAAATACAAAAACAGCTGGGTGTGGTGGTGGGCACCTGTAATCCCAGCTACTCTGGAGGCTAAGGCAGGAGAATCGCTTGAACCCAGGATGCAGAGGCTGCAGTGAGCCGAGATTGCATCACTGCACTCCAGCCCGGCAGCAAGAGAGAAATTCCGTCTAAAAAAAAAAAGAGAGAAAAAAGAGAGATGAAATTGTGTGCAGAACTGTGGAGGAGAGGAGCCTATTGTCTGTGGGGCTTTGGGTCCTCCATTGCTTTGGCTGGGGGACTCACCGTGCAAAGCCCATGGAGAGCACGTGCACTGGAAACCGGTGCATGCATACTGTGGTCACTGAGACACTGAAGAAACATCACCCTTTATCTGGCCGCAGAGTGTGGGTGTCAGTGTGTGCGTGGGAGTGTGCATGACTGTAGATGTGTGTGTGGCATGTGACCAAATGCAGGTAACTGAGCATGACATTTGTGACTGATTGTGTGCCTATGTGTGTATCGGTGGGTGTGCAGTATTTGTGTGTGGTGTGTCTGGGTGTGTGGGGATAAGAAATGAACAGTAACGATAATGCAAGTCACCAAATATGTTTTAGGCCGGGCTCGGTGACTCACGCCTGTAATTCTAGCACTTTGGGAGGCCAAGGAGGGCAGATTACCTGAGGTCAGGAGTTTGAGCCCAGCCTGGCCAAAATGGTGAAACCCCATCTCTACTATAACTACAAAAATTAGCTAGGCGTGGTGGCTCACACCTGTAGTTCCACCTACTCGGAAGGCTAAGGCAGCAGGAGGATCACTTGAACCTGGGAGGCAGAGGTTGTAGTGAGCTGAGATCTCGCCACTGTGCTCCAGGATGGGCGACAGAGTGAGACCCCCCAAAACAAAACAAAACAAGCAAGACAAAACAAAAACAACAACTAAATATATGTTTTAAACCTTCTTGTCATTGTCATTTGCTCTCAGCGCTGAGCTGTGTTCTCAGGTCTCGGCCAGAGGTTGCAAACTGCAGCCTAGGGGCAGAATTTTATCTGCAAATAATTTTGTTTGGCCGGTGCAAAGTTTTTCTCAAATCTGAAATAGAATGCCTCTAGGTGGGGTATGCATACTTAACTTACTACTGGCATTCCACACCTATTCTCTCTCTCTCTTTTTTTTTCCCTTTTTTTTGTCTTCCTTCCTTCCTTCCTTCCTTCCTTCCTTCCTTCCTTCCTTCCTTCCTTCCTTCCTTCCCTCCTTCCTTCATTCCTTTCTTTCTCTCACTTTTTTTTTTTTTTTTTTAAGACGGAGTCTCTGTTGCCCAGGCTGGAGTATAGTGGCACGATCTTGGCTCACTGCAACTTCTGCCTCCCGGGTTCAAGAGATTCTCCTGCCTCAGCCTCCCAAGTAGCTGGGACTACAGGCGCGCACCACCACGCCTGCCTAATTTTTGTATTTTTAGTAGAGATGGGGTTTCATCATGTTGGCCAGGCTGGTCTTGAACTCCTGCCCACCCTGCCTCCCAAAGTGTTGGGATTATAGGCATGAACCACTGCACCCGGTCTCTTTTGCTTTTTTTTTTAAAAAAAAAGGTCTGGACTGAGATAAAACACACCTATTTTCTTTTGTGTTTTCATTAAATTCTTAATTTTGAGAGATTTGTAAATTCACATGCAATTGTTAAAAAAAAAGAAAAAGAAAAAGAAAAAGAAACAGATCCTGTAAGCTTTATCTAGTTTTCCCCAATGATAACATCTTGGAAAATTATAGTACGATGTCACCAGCCAGGATATTCACAGTAGTAAGATATAGAATTTTCCTTCTCCGTAAGGATCCCTCCTGTTCCTCTTTTACAGCCATACCTACTTCCCTCCTAACTCAACCCCTCCCTGCCCCCGCAGCCACTAATCTTTTCTCCATTTCTATACTCTTGTCATTTCAGGAATCGTACAGTATCTAACTTTTTGGGTGTGGCTTTGTTCACTCAGTAGATTCTCAGGAGATTCATCCAGGTTGTTAGGGGTATCAGTAGTTCATTCCTTAGATGGACGTGGTGGCTCATGCCTGTAATCCCAGCACTTTGGGAGGCTGAGGAGGGAGGATTGCTTGAGCCTAGGAGTTCGAGACCAACCTGGCCAACATGGTGAAACCCCGTCTCTACTAAAAATAGAAAAAATGAGCCAGCATGGTGGCTCATGCCTGTAATCCCAGCTAATTGGGAGGCTGAGGCAGGAAGATGATTTGAGCTCAGGCAGTTGAGGCTGCAGTGAGCTATGATGGCACCACTGCACTCGAGTCTGGACAACAGAGCGAGACCCTGTTCCTAGAAAAAAAAGTTCATTCCTTTTTATGGCTGAACAGTATTTCATGGTATGGATGTTTACATTTTAGTTGAAGGATATTTGGGTTGTCTCTAGTTTGGAGCAACATTCTATCAACATTCGTGTACAGATTTGTCTTTTTTGGGGGGCTGGGGTGGAAGAGACAGGGTCTCCTTCTTTTGCCCAGGCTGGAGTGCAATGGTGCAATCTTGTCTCACTGCAACCTCCGCCTTCTGGATTCAAGTGATTCTCCTGCCTCAGCCTCCCGAGTAACTGGGACTATGGGCGACTGTGACCACGCCTGGATAATTTTTTGTATTTTAGTAGAGATGAGGTTTCACCATGTTGCCCAGGCTGATCTCGAACTCCTGAGCTCAGGCAATCCACCCGCCTCGGTCTCCCAAAGTACTGGGATTACAGGCGTGTGCCACCATGCTTGGCCTCATGTGCAGGTTTTTGTGTGAACGCAAGTCTTCATTTTTACGTAATTAATGTCCAGGAGTGTAATTTCTGATTTAGATGGCAGTTGCATGTTTAGCTTTTTAAGAAACTGTCAAACAGGGCTAGGTGTTGGTGAGTATGCTTTTTTTTTTTTGAGAAAGAGTCTTGCCCTTGTTTCCCAGGCTGGAGTGCAGTGGTGTGATCTTGGCTCATTGCAACATCCGCCTCCCAGGTTCAAGTGATTCTCATGCCTCAGCCTCCTGAGTAGCCGGGATTACAGGCACATGCCACCACGCCCTGCTATTTTTTTCTATTTGTAGTAGAGACAGGGTTTCACCATGTTGGCCAGGCTGGTCTTGAACTCCTGGCCTCAAGTGATCCACCCGTCTCAGCCTCCCAAAGTGCTGGGATTATAGGCGTAAGCTACCATGCCTGGCCTCTACTCTTATTTTTTGGAGGGATTAAACAAAAAATAACGAATGGGGTTGAAATTTGTCAAATGCTTTTCTATGTCAATTGAAATGATGTGATTTTTCTTCTTTAGCTTGTTAATCACATTGACTTTTGGATATTGAGCCAGGCTTGTGTGCCTGGAGTAAACTCACTTGGTCATGGTGTGTACTTCTTTTTGTGTATTGCTGAATTCTATTTGAAAACATTTTGTTAAGGATTTCTGAGTTTATATTCATGAGAGAGAGTATTAGTCTGAAGTTGTTGTTGTTTTTTTTTTTTGGTACTATCTTTGTCTAATTTTGATATCAAGGTAATACTAAATAAAATGAACAGGGAAATGTTCTCCTTTCTTCTGTGTTCTGGAAGAGACTGCATAGAAATGGTGTGTTAGGCCATTCTTGCATTGCTATAAAGATATACCTGAGGCTGGCTAATTTATAAGAAAAGAGGTTGAATTGGCTCATGGTTCAGCAGGCTTTAGAGGAAGCATAGTGCTGACATCTGCTTGACTTTTGTGGAGGCCTCAGGAAGCTTCCAATCATAGCAAAGGCAAAGAGGGAGCAAGCATGTCACATGGCAAAAGCAGGAAAGAGAGAGTGCAGGAGAATGTCACACTTTTTTTTTTTTTTTTTTTTTTGAGTTTCACTCTTGTTGCCCAGGCTGGAGTTCAATGGCATGGTATCGGCTCACTGCAACCTCTGCCTCCTGGGTTCAAGCGATTCTCCTGCCTCACCTCCTGAGTAGCTGGAATTACAGGCATGTGCACCACCACACCCAGCTAATTTTTGTATTATAAGTAGAGACAGGGTTTCTCCATGTTGCCCAAGCTGGTCTGGAACTTCTGACCTCAAGTGATCCACCCACCTCGACCTCCCAAAGTGCTGGGATTACAGGTGTGAGCCACTGTGCCCAGCTGCCACACACTTTTAAATGACCTGGTCTGATGTGAACCCAGAGCAGTAACTCATTCATTACCAAAAGGATGGCCCAAGCTATTCACGAGGAATCCATCTCCATGATCCAAACACCTCCCACCAGGCCTCACCTCCAACATTGGGGATTACATCTCAACATGAGATTTGAGTGGGGACAAGCATCCTAACTATATCAAATGGTATTAATTCTTTAAATATTTGGTAGCATTTTCCAAAGAAAATTTGGCCTGTCGATTCTTTTTTGAGAGTTTTAAAATTGCAAATTTAATTTCCTCAATAGATATAAGGCCATCAAATTATATATTTCATAATGGGTGGGTTGTTGTAGTTTATGTTTTTTGGGGGAACTGGGCTATTTTAACTAAGTTGTTGAATTTATATGTTCCCTTATTCATAGAGTTGTTCGTAGTGTTCTCTTATTAGCCTTTATGTGTCTGTAGGATCTGTCGTAATAGCCCATGTTTCATTTCTCTTTTTTTTTTTTGAGATGGAATCTTGCTCTGTCGCCCAGGCTGGAGTGCAGTGGCTCAATCTTGGCTCACTGCAAGCTCCCGTTCCCAGGTTCACACCATTCTCCTGCCTCAGCCTCCTGAGTAGCTGGGACTACAGGCACCCACCATGCCCGGCTAATTTTTTGTATTTTTAGTAGAGACAGGGTTTCACCATGTTAGGCAGGATGGTCTCAATCTCCTGACCTCGTGATCCACCCTTCTTGGCCTCCCAAAGTGCTGGGATTACAGGTGTGAGCCACCGTGCTCAGACTCTTTTTATTTTTATTTTTATTTTTTTGAGATCGAGTTTTGCTCTGTCACCCAGGCTGGAGTGCAATGGCATGATCTCAGCTCACTGCAACCTCTGCCTTCCAGATTCAAGCAATTCTCCTGCCTCAGCCTCCCAAGTAGTTGGGAGTACAGGTGCCTGCCACTATGCCCGGCTAAGTTTTGTATTTTTAGTATAGATGGGGTTTCACCATGTTAGTCAGGCTGGTCTTGAACTCCTGACCTCAGGTGATCTGCCTGCCTCAGCCTCCCAAAGTGCTGGGATTATAGGCATGAGCCACCACACCTGGCCCTGTGTTTCAGTTCTATTGATAAATGTGTCTTCTTTTTTTGTTGGTCTTGCTATGAGTTTGTCAATTTTGATGATTTTTTTCAGATTTATTTTTTGTTTCATTTATATTTTTCTATTCAAAAAATTTCTGTTTTCTGGCCGGGCGTGGTGGCTCAAGCCTGTAATCCCAGCACTTTGGGAGGCCGAGACGGGAGGATCACAAGGTCAGGAGATCGAGACCATCCTGGCTAACACGGCGAAACCCCGTCTCTACTAAAAACACAAAAAATTAGCCGGGCGAGGTGGCGGCGCCTGTGGTCCCAGCTACTCGGGAGGCTGAGGCAGGAGAATGGCGGGAACCTGGGAGGCGGCGCTTGCAGTGAGCTGAGATCTGGCCACTGCACTCCAGCCTGGGTGACAGAGCGAGACTCCATCTCAAAAAAAAAAAAAAAAATTTCTGTTTTCAATTTCACTAGGTTTTGCTCTTACCTTTATATTTCCTTCCTTCTACTGGCTTTGTATTTATTTGGCTCTTCTTTTCTAGGTTCTTCTATTCTCTATTTTGATTTTTTTATAGAGTCTTGTCCTGATCTCTCACCCAAGCTTGAGTACAAAGGTGTGATCATAGCGTATTACAGCCTTGGACTTCTGGGCTCAGGCAACCACTTCTTCTTCCTCTTCCTCCTCCTTCTCCCCCTCCTCCTCCCCTCCTCTTCTCCTTCCCCTTCTCCTTCTCCTTCTTCTTCTTCTTGACAGAGTTTTGCTCTTGTTGCCCAGGCTGGAGTACAGTGGTGTGATCTTGGTTCACTGCAACCTCCGCCTCCCAGGATCAAGTGATTCTCCTGCCTCAGCCTCCTGAGTAGCTGGGATTACAGGCATGCGCCACCACGCCCGGCTAATTTTTTTGTATTTTTGGTAGAGATGGGGGTTTCATCATGTTGGCAATGGATTATAGGCGTGAGCCATTGAGCCCGGCCAAGGGCTCAGGTAACTTTTTCCTTGAACTTCTGCCTCAGCCTCCCAAATGACTGGGACTACAGACATGCATCACCACACATGGCTTTTTTTCTAGGTTCTTGACGTGACAGATTAGATTATTGATTTGGGACTTTCCCTCTTTTCTGATGTATGCATTTAGTGCTATAAATTTCCTTATCAGCATGGCTTTATGTGTGTGCCACCATTTGGATATGTTGTATTTTAATTTTCATTTACTTAAGTGTATTTTTTGAAGATACACAAGAGGAAACCATGGATTATTTAGAAGTATGTTGTTTGGTTCACAAGAGTTTGCAGACCTTCCTGTTATTTTTCTGTTATTCAGTTCTAGTCTGATTCCAGTATGTGACAGAACACACTGTATATGATTTCAATTCTTTTACATTTGTTGAAATTTGTTTTTTGGCCCAAGATGTGGTCTATCTTGGTATATGTTCCATGGGCTCTTGAAAAGAATGTGTATTCTGCTGTTGTTGAGTGGAATGTTCTATAAAGGTCGACTAGATCCTATTGGTTGACGGTATTGAGTTCTATACCTTTGCATTTTCTGTCTAGTTTTTCTATCAACTGTTGAAAAAAGAGTGTTGGGCCGGGTGTGGTGGCTCACACCTGTAATCCCAGCACTTTGGGAGGTCGAGGCAGGCGGATCACCTGAGGTCCTGAGTTTGAGACCAGCCTGACCAACATGGCACAACCCTGTCCCTACTAAAACTACAAAATTAGCTGGGTGTGGTGGCACGTGCCTGTAATCCCAGCTACTCGGGAGGCTGAGGCAGGAGAATCGCTGGAACCTGGGAGGCGGAGGTTGCAGTGAGCCAAGATCAGGCCGTTGCACTCCAGCCTGGGCAACAAGAGCAAAACTCCATCTCAAAAATAAAAACAAAACAAGAGAAAAAGAAAAGAGCATTGAAGGCTCCAGCTCTAATTGTGTTTTTTTTCTATGTGTCTTTTCAGTTATGTCAATTTTTGCTTCACATTTTTTCAACTCTATTGTTTGATGTAAACACACAAAGATTGCTATGTTTTCTTGGTAGATTGGCTTTGTAATCATTACATTATGTCCCTCTCTGTTTCTGATAATTTTCTTTGCTCTAAAGCTTACTTTATCTTATACTAATATAGCTACTCCCACTTTCCTTGGATTAATGTTTGCATACTATTTCTTTTTCCAGTTAACCTACCTATATTGTTACATTTGAAGTGAATTTCTTGTGGACAGAATATAGTTGGGTCCTGTTTTTAATCCACTCTTCCAAACTCATTTATTTATTTATTTTTATTTTCTGGAGACAAGGTCTCACTCTGTCACCCAGGTTGGAGTGCAGTGGTGTGATCCTGGCTCACTGCAACCTCCGCCTCCCGGGTTCAAGTGATTCTCCTTCCTCAACCTCCTGACTAGCTGGGATTACAGGCACTCACCACCATGCCCAATTAACTTTTGTATTTTTAGTAGAGACAGAGTTCCACCACGTTGGCCATGCTGGTCTCAAACTTCTGACCTCAGGTGATCCACCTGCCTTGGCCTCCCAAAATGCTGGGATTACAGGCGTGAGCCACGGCGTTCGGCCCCAATCTCTTTTAATTGACATACTGAGACCATTTACATTAACAATTTTGTTTTATTTTTACATTTTGTGGGTACATAGTAAGTGTATATATTTATGAGGTATGTGGGATATTTTGATACAGGCTTCAATGTGTAATTATCACATCAAAGTAAATGAGGGATCCACCTCAAGCATTTTTTTTTTTTTTTGAGATGGAGTCTCGCTCTGTCCCCCAGGCTTGAGAGCAATGGCGCTATCTCGGCTCACTGCAAGCTTCGCCTTCTGGGTTCACGCCATTCTCCTGCCTCAGCCTCCCAAGTAGCTGGGACTACAGGCACCCGCCACCATGCCCGGCTAATTTTTTGTATTTTTAGTAGAGACGGGGTTTCACTGTGTTAGCCAGGATGATCTCAATCTCCTGACCTTGTGATCCCCCCTCCTCAGCCTCCCAAAGTGCTGGGATTACAGGCATGAGCCACCGCGCCCGGCCCACCTCAAGCATTTATCCTTTATCTTACAAACAATCCAGTTCTAGCCTTTAGCTTTTTGTTGTTGTTGTTGTTGAGACGGAGTCTCCAGGCTGGAGTGCAGTGGTGCAATCTTGGCTCACTGCAAGCTCCGCTTCCCAGGTTCACACCATTCTCCTGCCTCAGCCTCCTGAGTAGCTGGGACTACAGGCGCCCGCCACCACGCCCAACTAATTTTTTGTATTTTTAGTAGAGAGTGGGTTTCACTGTGTTAGCCAGGATGGTCTTGATCTCCTGACCTCGTGATCTGCCCGCCTCAGTCTCCCAAAGTGCTGGGATTACAGGCGTGAGCCACGGTGCCTGGCCTTTTTTTTTTTTTTTTTTTTTTTTTTTTTGAGATGGAGTCTTGCTCTGTTAGCCCAGGCTGAAGTGTGGTGGTGCCATCTCGGCTCACTGCAACCTCCACCTCCCGGTTCAAGCGATTCTCCTGCCTCAGCCTTCTGAGTAGCTGGGATTACAGGCGCCACCATTATGCCCGGCTAATTTTTGTGCCTTTAGAAGAGACGGGGCTTCACCATGTTGGCCAGGCTGGTCGCTAACTCCTGACCTCAAGTGATTTACCCGCCTTGCCCTCCCAAAATGCTGGGATTACAAATGTGAGCCACCGTGCCTGGCACTTTTAGTTATTTTTAAATGTACAATTAAATTATTATTGATGAGGCTGAGCATGGTGGCTCACTCCTGTAGAGGTTTCAGGTTTCTACAGAGCCTAGCCAACATGGCGAAACTTCATCTCTACAAAAACACAAAAATCAGCCAGGCATGGTGGTGCATGCCTGTAATCCCAGCTACTTGGGAGGCTGAGGCAGGAGAATTGCTCTCACTCGGGAGGTGGAGGTTGCAGTGAGCCGTGATGGCATCATTGCAATTCAGCCTGGGCAACATGAGCGAAACTCCGTCTTAACAACAACAACAACAACAATGACAACAACAACAAAAACATAACATAAAATTTACCATCTTAACTAATGTTAGATGTACAGTTCAGTTTAATTAATATATTCGTAATGTTGTACAATCATTGCCAACATCCATTTCTATAACTTTTTTCATCTTGTAAAACTGAAACTCTATTCCTACTAAACAATAAAGCCCATAATCTCTGCCGCTCAGTCCCAGGCAGATACCATTCCACTATTTTATTTTATTTTATTTTATTTTTGCATTTGAGGGCATTACTCTGTCAACACCATTCCACTTTCTGTCTTGATAATTTAATTTTTTTTTTGTTTGTTTTACTCTTGTTTTAATCTTTAAAATAATTTTTTTTTTTTTAAATAGAGATGGGATCTTGCCATGTTGCTCAGGCTGGTCTGGGACTCCTGGGCTGAAGCGATCCTCCCACCTTGGCCTCCCAAAATACTGGGATAACAGGCATGAGTCACCATGCTTGATCTCTGCTTCTAGGATTTTGACTACTCTAAATAACTCATATAAGTGAAATCATATAGTGTCTTTTTTTCTGACTAGCTCATTTCACCTAGCGTAATGTCCTCAAAATTAATCCATGTTGTAGCTTATGTCAGAACCTCCTTTATTTTTTATTTTATTTTTTCAGACACAGTCTCACTCTGTCACCCAGGCTGGAGTGCAGTGGCTTGATCTCGGCTCACTGCAACCGGGATGGCCTGGGCTCAAGCAATCCTCCTACCTCAGCTTCCCAAGTAGCTGGGATTGCAGGCACGTGCCACTGTGCCTGGCTAATTTTTTTTTTTTTTTTAATTTAACTTTTTGTAGATACGGGATTTCACCATGTTGGCCAGGCTGGTCTGCCTCGGCCTCCCAAAGTGCTGGGATTACAGGCATGAGCCGCCGCACCTGGCCTCAAACTGTTTCTTTAACTTTGAAAATTGTTTAATTTTCCTACCTTAAAGCCATTAGATTCTAGGTAAGGCCTGGGGACATGTGGAGTTAGCTACACCCCCTAGCTATGCTGGAGAGTCAGCCTTTATGTGCATTTCTGCCTGGTGTGTCCCAGGCAGGCTCCACACCCAGTACATAATTAAAATCCCTTACTTGCCAAGGTTTTCACCAAAAACAAAAGTTGCTAAGACTTAACATTGTAACATGTAATTAAGACTACTGAAGAGGTCGGGTGCAGTGACTCATGCCTGTAATCCTAGCCCTTTGGGAGGCCAGGGTGGACAGATCATCTCAGGTCAGGAGTTTGAGACCAGCCTGGCCGACATGACAAAACCCTGTCTCTACTAAAAATACAAAAATTAGCTGAGTGTGGCGGCACACGCCTGTAGTCCCAGCTACTCAGGAGGCTGAGGACGGAACTTCGCTTGAAGCTGGGAGGCAGAGGTTGCAATGAACCAAGATTGTGCCATTGCACTCCAGCCTGGGCAACAGAGCCTGACTCTGTCTCAAAACAAACAAAAAACAAAAAGACTACTGAAGAAACAGTTTTACACGCAAGGTGTGTAAGAAAAGTGAAATGTGTTTTTGGTTAAAAAAAAAAAAAAAAAGATCATAAGAAGGCATGGGGGCCGGGCGCTGTGGCTCAAGCCTGTAATTCCAGCACTTTGGGAGGCCGAGGCGGGCGGATCACGAGGTCAGGAGATCGAGACCATCCTGGCTAACACGGTGAAACCCCGTCTCTACTAAAAATACAAAAAGAAATTAGCCGGGCGTGGTGGCGGGTGCCTGTAGTCCCAGCTACTCTGGAGGCTGAGGCAGGAGAATGGCGTGAACCCGGGAGGCGGAGCTTGCAGTGAGCGAGATCGCGCCACTGCACTCCAGTCTGGGCGACAGAGCGAGACTCCGTCTCAAAAAAAAAAAAAAAGGCATGGGAATGTGGATTTTTTTCTGCCTAAAGTGTTAAAGGATTGTTTTAAGTAAGAAAAAATCTAAAGGTTTAAACAAGTTGTGGAAGGTTTATAAAAATTAATTGTAAGAGATTCTGTGTGTAACATACTGGCTAAAGTTAAAAGAGTGTTCAGTTTTTCTGGAAACTGAACATTGGAATAGAAGCACAGCAGGGTTTTCTTAGAGCACTCATCTGCTCTTTCACAAAAAAATGTAAAGGGTTATAAAAGGTTTATAAGAATCTTACCTTATAGTTAAATATTAAAATTGGGCCAGGTGCTGTGGCTCATGCCTATAATCCCAACACTTTGGGAGGCCAAGGTGGGTGGATCACTGAGGTCAGGGGATCGAGATCAGCCTGGCCAACATGGTGAAATCCTGTCTCTACTAAAAATACAAAAAATGAGCCAGGCATGGTGGCAGGTGCCTGCAGTCCCAGCTACTTGGGAGGCTGAAACAGGGGAAGCGGTTGAACCTGGGAGACAGAGGTTGAAGTGAGCTGAGATCATGCCACTGCACTCCAGCCTGGGTGACAAAGCAAGACTCTTTCTCAAAACAACAACAACAAAAAACTCAAACATTAAAATTGGGTAAATATGCCTATAAGGTTTTATTAAAAATTGGGTTTAACATTAATAGCACATTAATATAAAGGTGTTATTTGGTACAAAAATCATACACGAAACACTGTCAAATATAAAATAGTGTTTTTTGCTTTATTTGGACTATATTTGCATAAATGTGTTCTTGGTATATGTTCCAAAGTTATGGGAAACTCCTATAACTCTAATATGACAGTGTATGTTATTTTTTTTATTTTATTTTTTTTTTTTTGAGACAGAGTCTCACGCTGTTGCCCAGGCTGGAGTGCAGTGGCGCGATCTCGGCTCACTGCAAGCTCTGCCTCCTGGGTTCACGCCATTCTCCTGCCTCAGCCTCCTGAGTAGCTGGGACTACAGGCGCCCGCCACCGCGCCCGGCTAATTTTTTGTATTTTTAGTAGAGACGGGGTTTCACTGTGGTCTCGATCTCCTGACCTTGTGATCCGCCCGCCTCGGCCTCCCAAAGTGCTGGGATTACAGGCGTGAGCCACCGCGCCCGGCCGACAGTGTATGTTATTAATAATTATAATTGTTACATAAAATTTTGTGTGCCACAGAAGTAACCAAGTTTTCTTATCATTTTTGGCTTTAATAGTGGCTGTCCTAAGATTTTTTATCATCCACAGACAATTGTTGTCTTATTTTAATCCTCTTTAGAAGGTGGTTTATAATCAACTACAGAACTCTAGCGGGTGTTCTTAAACACAGGTTTCTAATAACTTTGGAAAATGTAATATTAGAATAGAGGAAACAACTTTCAAAACTCTCATGAAGAGCTGGAATGCTCATAAATATCAAACAGAAGTTAACTGAATTAACTAAACCAATAGAAAATTGAAGTAATCTTTTTAACTTTGCTTAAAACATTGCTGATCCTTTGTTTTGTTTTTCAGAGTCAAGGAAATTTTTTTTTAAGCTATTTACAGCTTGTAACAATTGAGTAAAGTATACTGCTATGAACAAAATTTGGAATATATTTGTTACTCTCTACCTAATTTCTCCAAAATTTAAAAACTAGTTGTGCCGGGCGCGGTGGCTCAAGCCTGTAATCCCAGCACTTTGGGAGGCCGAAGCGGGCAGATCACAAGGTCAGGAGATCGAGACCACAGTGAAACCCCGTCTCTACTAAAAATACAAAAAAATTAGCCGGGCGCGGTGGCGGGCGCCTGTAGTCCCAGCTACTCAGGAGGCTGAGGCAGGAGAATGGCGGGAACCCGGGAGGCGGAGCTTGCAGTGAGCCGAGATCACGCCACTGCACTCCAGCCTGGGCAACAGCGTGAGACTCCGTCTCAAAAAAAAAAAAAAAAAAAAAAAAAAAAAAACTAGTTGTGAGCATTCTCAACTTGTGGCAATATAGTTATTTGCATAAGTGCAATAACTTGTTTTCTTTTGTAACAGAACACAGTTGAAAAAATCAGTTATTGGCCGGGCACGGTGGCTCAAGCCTATAATCCCAGCACTTTGGGAAGCCGAGACGGGCAGATCACGAGGTCAGGAGATCGAGACCATCCTGGCTAACCCGGTGAAACCCCATCTCTACTAAAAAATACAAAAAACTAGCTGGGCGAGGTGGCAGGCGCCTGTAGTCCCAGCTACTCGGGAGGCTGAGGCAGGAGAATGGCATAAACCTGGGAGGCGGAGCTTGCAGTGAGCTGAGATCCGGCCACTGCACTCCAGCCTGGGTGACAGAGCGAGACTCCATCTCAAAAAAAAAAAAAAAAAAAAGAAATTGGTTATTAAACCAAGGCTTTGACTGGAAAGGTGTGTTTTCCTTTAAGGAATTAAACGTGACTTATAAAGCCAATAAAAGCCCCATGGGGAACCAGCCTCATACCTTGCATATAACAGTCCCTGTACAGGGCTTCTGACCTGTGGCATGAAAAGAATGTCACTTTCTAATAGGTTCAGAGCTGCAAGTTATCTTGGGACCTCAAGAGGAAAGAAATGTACCCTACTCATAGGTATTTGAGAGTACAAACCCATGGCTGGGCTGGGCTTTAAAAAAGTCTTATCTAAAATTTCTTCTATGGAATAGAGTTCCATCAAAGCCAATTTAAAAAGACCTATGTGCAAAACAATTATTCTTGCTGCACTTTATACAAATAATCAGGCCAAGTATAATAAAGCATATCAGTCTTACCATGATTTGTCTTTAGTAAAAATGGGAAACTGGAGAGAGAAATATTATGTTTCAAGAACTATGGTACACTTGTTATTAAATTCTAGTCTCATTAGTTGTTTTTAAGTTTGTTTCTGCAATTTAGGCTAACCCTGCCTATTCCTGTGAACCAACAAGTGATCTCAGTGTTGTTCAGAAAAAAAAAAAAAAAAAAAAAAAATCAGGGGTAGGTAATATAAAAATCTGGATCAGTATTCTAATTCTGGGCAAATTAGAATTAGCTAACAACCCCATATCAGCTTAGTTCCAGCAGTTGCCCACTTCGTGGAAAGCCTTCTAATTTTGTTTACTTGGAATAAGTTTACTTATTTTTCTTTACTCTTGTGGAATATGTTGCTGTTATACTCTTTGTGTAGGAATACGGGACAAGCTTACTGAATGTTTTCTTAAATTAAACACTTGCTTTTTTTATTTGTTTGTTTGTTTGTTTTTGAGATGGAGTCTTGCTCTTGTCCCCCAGGCTGGAGTGCAATGGTTCGATCTCGGCTCGCCGTAACTTCTGTCTCCTGGGTTCTAGCAATTCTCCTGCCTCAGACTCCTGAGTAGCTGGGATTACAGGCGCCTGCCACCACATCTGGCTAATTTTTGTATTTTTAGTAGAGATGGGGTTTCACCATGTTGGTTAGGCTGGTCTTGAACTCCTGACCTCAGGTGATCCACCAGCCTCAGACTCCCAAAGTGCTGGGATTACAGGCGTGAACCACCGCGCCTGGCTTCAAATTAAACACTATTTAATCTTCCAGATGTCACCTTTTGTCAAAACTCAAGAGTTATGAATGGACCTTAGCATACTGACACTTTCTGACTGAGCTCCTCTCTACCCTGAATACAAGAGACCCTCATAGTTAGGCAGGAATATCATCACCCCTATTCAGCCGTAAGAAGTGATAGAAGATGGATCTTCGTCCCTCTGCAACCCTTAGGATTAAGGGTTCTGTTATAAAAGGTAGGGAGAAAATGTTGGAGGTGTGTGAACCAGAGCAACTCCATCTTAAACGGGAGCTGGGTAAAATGAGGCTGAGACCTATTGGGCTGCATTCCCAGATGGTTAAGGCATTCTAAGTCACAGGATGAGATAGAAGGTCAGCACAAGATACAGGTCATAAAGATCTTGCTGATAAAACAGATTGCAGTAAGGAAGCCAGTTAAAACCCACCAAAACCAAGATGGTGACGAGAGTGACCTCTGGTCGTCCTCACTGCTACGCTCCCATCAGCGCCATGACAGTTTACAAATGCCATGGCAACGTCAGGAAGTTACCCTATATGGTCTAAAAGGGGGAGGCATGAATAATCCACCCCTTGTTTAGCATATCATCAATAAATAACCACAAAATGGGCAATCAGCAGCCCTCAAGGCTGCTCTGTCTATGAAGTAGCCATTCTTTTTTTTTTTTTTTGAGACAGAGTCTCGCTCTGCTGCCCAGGCTGGAGTGCAGTGGCCGGATCTCAGCTCACTGCAAGCTCCGCCTCCCGGGTTCACGCCATTCTCCTGCCTCAGCCTCCCGAGTAGTTGGGACTACAGGCGCCCGCCACCGCGCCCGGCTAGTTTTTTGTATTTTTTAGTAGAGACGGGGTTTCACCGTGTTAGCCAGGATGGTCTTGATCTCCTGACCTCGTGATCCGCCCGTCTCGGCCTCCCAAAGTGCTGGGATTACAGGCTTGAGCCACCAAGCCCGGCCTGAAGTAGCCATTCTTTTATTTTATTTTATTATTTTATTCCCTTACTTTCTTAATAAACTTGTGTTCACTTTGTACTGCAGACTCACCCTGAATTCATCCTTCCTTCCTTCCTTCCTTCCTTCCTTCCTTCCTTCCTTCCTTCCTTCCTTCCTTCCTTCCCTCCCTCCCTCCCTCCCTCCCTCCCTCCCTCCCTCCCTCCCTCCCTCCCTCCCTCCCTCCCTCCCTCCCTCCTTTCTTTCTTTCTTTCTTTCTTTCTTTCTTTCTTTCTTTCTTTCTTTCTTTCTTTCTTTCTTTCTTTCTTTCTTTCTTTCTTTCTTTCTCTTTTTTTTTTGAGACAGAGTCTCGCTCTGTTGCCCAGGCTGGAGTGCAGTGGCCAGATCTCAGCTCACTGCAAGCTCTGCCTCCCAGGTTCACGCCATTCTCCAGCCTCAGCCTCCCGAGTAGCTGGGACTACAGGTGCCCACCACCCCGCCTGGCTAGTTTTTTGTATTTTTAGTAGAGACGGGGTTTCACCGTGTTAGCCAGGATGGTCTCGATCTCCTGACCTCGTGATGCGCCCATCTAGGCCTCCCAAAGTGCTGGGATTACAGGCTTGAGCTACCGCACCTGGCCTCCCTGAATTCTTTCTTGTGTGAGGTCCAAGAACCCTCTCTTGGGTTCTGGATTGGGGCCCCTTTCCTGTAACAAGACCACGCCCACTTCTGTGACACTTGCATGTCCCAGGTTGTGACCTGTATTTCTGACCCACCGGCTATAAATCTGGGCTTCCCATGACCCCCTCCTTGGGTTCAAGTAATTTGTTAGAGTGGCTCACAGAACTCAGGGAAACACTGTACTTACATTTACCCATTTTTTATAAAAGAGATATTACAGACCGGGCACAGTGGCTCATGCCCCTAATCCCAATACTTTGGAGGCTGAGCTGGGAAGATCGCTTGAGCCAAGGAGTTTGAGACCAACCTGGGCAACACAGCCAGACCTCCTCTCTACAACTTAAAAAATATTTGTTTTCTACAAATAGAAAACACACCATTTCAGTGCATAGTGGCACACGCCTGTAGTCTCAGCTACTGGAGAGGCTGAGGTAAGAGGATCGCTTGAGCCCAGGCGATTTAGGCTGCAGTGAGTCACGATCGTCCCACTGCTCTCCAGCCAGAGCAACAGAGCAAGACTCCATTAAAAAAAAAAGAGTATTACAAAGGGTAGAGATGAAAGATGAACAGCCAGATGGAAGAGGTGCATATGGCAAAGTGCGGGCAGGGTGGGGAGCATCCCTGCTTTTTCTGATATGCCATCCTCCAAGCAGTTCCACAGGTTTTGCAACCCAGAAACTCCCAGAACCCTGTCCTTTATGGGAATGGGGGTGGGGGCTATGGAGGCTTCATTACATAGGCATGATTGATTGCATCACTGGCCAATGGCAATCAGCTCAGCCTTCAGCCTCTCTCCTCTCCCCAGAGGCTTAGGGGGTGGGGCTGAGTGGTCCAACCCTCCAATCACAGGGTTGGTTCCCTTGGCAACCAACCCCCATCCCGAGGCTATCCAGGAATCCACCCAGAGTCACCTCATCAGAACAAAAGATGATTCTACCACCCAGAAAATTCCCAGGGATTTAGGAGCTTCTGCGTCAGGAACCGCGAGGGCAGAGACCAAATATTAGAACCAAAGATTCTCCCAGCATCCCTATCAATGAGAGTATTAGGAGCTCTGGCTCAAGAACTGGGGGCAGAGACCAAATCTATGTTTTTACCGTGTCGAAATATCGCGCCCATTGTTTTTTACCCGGCTTGTTGTACACATTTCAGTTACCCGTTCAGTTCCTGTAACCATTTGGGTTTGAGATCATTTGGGCCTTTGCGGTTTGGTGTTTTGGCTCTGGGTTCCTTACTAGCAAAGAAGATGAGAAAAGGAAAAGAAAGGAATCCTGGCCGGGTACGGTGGCTCACACCTGTGAGCACTTTGGGAGGCCAAAACAGGAGGATCGCTTGAGGCCAGGAGTTTGAGACCAACCTGGGCAACATTGCAAGACCCTATCTCTACAAAAACTTTCTTTTTTTTTTTTTCCAAAAAAAGAAAGAAATCCAAGGGAATCTCAGTTTGGATTGGGGTAGGGGTGGGGACAGGGGTACTTCAGGTGAGAGGGGGCTAAGAGACCTCCATCTCCAGCCTCTGTGGGGGCATATGTCCTCATCTCTCTCTTAAGCCTTCTTCCCGGAGTAATAGACTCTGTTGACTTACAAGTTTATTTAAACGTGTGGGCCTTATCATATGCTTGATCCTAACAGCACAAAGTTAAACAAAGCAGCTTTCAAAGCCTAAGGAGAGAGAAGTTGATTTAAGATAGGGTCCTATCGGAGGTTACTCAACTGTTTCTGGCTCCTGCCTTATCACTGACAAAGGCCACGATCCCTTGCCTGGGTGCGCCCTGAGCTCCAATCGAAAAGAGAATCTACTTGAACAGCCCTGTGGGCTGCCTTCTTCCCCAGCCAGCCCAGTGCCTGCTCTATGGGCTGTGACCACAGTGGCCATGGTAGCAGGGAGGGAGGCCGTGCAGGGCTTTCTCTCACTATGGCTGATGCCAGAGCCCACTGGCAGCAAAACAGTGCCAATTCTTTTCTTTTTTTTTGTTGTCAGATGGAGTCTTGCTCTGTTGCCCAGGCTGGAGTGCAGTGGTGTGATCTCAGCTGACTGCAACCTCTGCCTCCCGGGTTCAAGTGATTCTCCTGCCTCAGCCTCCTGAATACCTGGGACTACAGGTATACACCGCCACGCCAGGCTCATTTTTGTATTATTTTATTTTTAGTTTTTAGTAGAGACAGGGTTTCACCATGTTGACCAGGCTGGTCTCGAACTCCTGTCCTCAAGCTATCCACCCGCTTTGACTTCCCAAAGTGCTGGGATTACAGGTGTGAGCCACTGCGCCTGGCTGATTCACCTCTTGATAAGCATCTAGATAGTTTCCAGTGGTTTTGCTGCGGCAAATAAGGTGTGATGCATGTCCTTGCAAATACCTCCAGGTGCGCATGTGTTCCCCTAGAAGTGAAACTGCTAGGTCGTCAGGTAAACACACCTCCCGCCTTCCCAGACATTGCCAAATGATTCTCTAAAATGGCGGTACCCACTGACACTCCCTTAGCATATCAGAGAGGTTGTTTTTTTGTGTGATTCTGTGGGTGTCCAGCAGCATCTCATTTTAACTCACATTTCTCTGATTACTAGCAGCATTGAGTATCATTTCTATGTTTATTCATTTCAGTGTTTCTTCTGTGGGCTATTTATTTATGAGACGGAATCTCACTCTGTCACCCAGGCTGGAGTACAGTGGCACGATCTCGGCTCACTGCAACCTCCACCTCCTGGGTTCAAGCGATTCTCCTGCCTCAGTCTCCCGAGTAACTGGGATTACAGGTGCATGTCACCATGCCCAGCTAATTTTTTTGTATTTTTTGTAGAGATGGGGGTTTCGCCGTGTTGGCCAGGCTGGTCTCGAACTCCTGGCCTCGGGGGATCCACCCACCCCTCCCAAAGTGCTGGGATTACAGGTGTGAGCCACTGCGTCCAGCCAAGTTTGGGTAGTTTTCTATTGGGTTGTTTGTCCTTTTCTCATTATTTGTAGAATTTCTTTCTTTCTTTCTTTTTTCATTTTAGACCCAGGGACTACACATGCAGGTTTGTTACACGGATATATTGTGTAATGCTGAGGTTTTGACTTTGAATCCACCATTCAAACAGTGAACGTAGCAAGTTTTCAACCGTTGCTCCGTCTCTCCAACCCCATCCCCAATAGTCCCCAGTGTCTATTGTCCTTCTGTTTATGTCCACATGTACCCAATGTTTAACTCCCACTTGTAAGTGAGAACACGTGATATTCTGAGAATCTTGTATTCTCAGATCAACAATCTTAACTTTCTGCCGAAGCCCCTGCTGTACCCCTTACCTAATATGTGTTTTTCTGTTTCTGTGTTTATTCACTTAGGATAATGGCCTCCAGCTGCATCCATGTTGCTACAAAGGACATGATTTCATTCTTTTTTATGACTGTGTAGTATCCCATGGTGTATATGAACCATGTTTGCTTTATCCAGTCCACCACTGATGGGCACCTAGATTGATTCCGTGTCTTCGCTATTGTGACCAGTGCTGTAATAAACATGCGAATGCATGTGTCCTCTTTTGCTTTTTTGAGACGTACTCTTGCTCTGTCACCCAGGCTGGAGTACAATGGCGAGATCTCGGCTCACTGCAGCCTCTTCCTTTCAGGTTCAAGTGATTCTTCTGCCTCAGCTTCCCAAGTAACTGGGATTACAGGTGCATGTTACCACGCCCAGCTAATTTTTTTTTTTTTTTTTTTTTTTTTTTTTTGAGACAGAGTCTCTCTCTGTGGCCCAGACTGGAGTGCAGTGGCACAATCTAGGCTCACTGCAAACTCCGCCTCCTGGGTTCACGCCATTCTCCTGCCTCAGCCTCCCGAGTAGCTGGGACTATAGGCGCCCGCCACCACGCCTGGCTAATTTTTTGTATTTTTAGTAGAGACTGGGTTTCACTGTGTTAGCCAGGATGGTCTCGATCTCCTGACCTCGTGATCCGCCCGCCTCGGCCTCCCGAAGTGCTGGGATTACAGGCGTGAACCACCGCGCCCGGCCATAGTTTTTTGTATTTTTAGTAGAGATGGGATTTCGCTGCGTTGGCCAGGCTGGTCTTGAACTCCTGACCTTAAGTGATCTGCCCACCTCGGCCTCCCAAAGTGTTGAGATTACAGGTGTGAGCCACCGTGCCCGGCCACATGTGTCTTTTTGGTAAAACGATTTATATACCTTTGGGTATATACCCAGCAATGGGATTGCTGGGTGGAATGGTAGCTGTATTTTCAGTTCTTTGAGAAGTGTCCAAATTGCTTTTCACAGTGGCTGGACTAATTTACACTCCCACAAACACTGTGTGAGTGTTCCTTTTTCTCCCCAACATTGCCAACATCTGTTATTTTTTGACTTTGTAGTAATTAGCTCCCCGACTGGTGTGAGATAGTATCTTACTTTGATTTTGATTTGCATTTCTCTGATGATGAGTGATGTTGAGCAATTTGTAGAATTTCTTTGTATATTCTAAGTACTAACCATTTGTTGATTATAAGGCTTACATATATTTTCTCCCAGATGATAGCTTATCTTTGGCCATTTTGTTCTATGATTTTTTTTTTTTTTTTTGGCCATGAAGTTTCCTTTTTGAGACGTAAAATACGTTTGGTAAGGTCCTTAAAATGCACTATTTTATTTTATTTTGTTTTATTTTTCCTGAGACGGAGTCTCATTCTGTCACCCACGCTGGAGTGCAGTGGTGCAATCACAGCTCACAGCAACCTCCGCCTCCCAGGTTCAAATGATTTTCCTGCCTCAGTCTCCCGGGTAGCTGGGAATACAGGCATGTGCCACCATGCCCGTAAAATACACAAATCTTAAAGGTACAGCTTGATAAAATTTTTACATTTGTGAACACGTGTGTAACCACCACCCAATCGAGACCTGGAACATTTCTATAACCAAAAAAAATCCCAAGTCCTAAAGTGCTGAGATTACAGGTGTGAGCCACCATGCCCGACTGTTTTATATATTCTGATTACTATACATTTGTTGGTATTTTAACTTATTTTAAAACTTTAAAAATTATATGTATGGTCTTGCAATTTTTTTTTTTTTTTTTTTTTTTTTGAGATGGAGTTTTGCTCTTGCTGCCAGACTGGAGTGCAATGGCACTATTTATGCTTACTGCAACCTCCACCTCTCGAGTTCAAGTGATTCTCCTGCTCAGCCTCACAGGTGCCCATGACCATGCCCAGCTAATTTTTGTATTTTTTTTTTTTTTGAGACAGAGTCTCGCTCTGTTGCCCAGGCTGGAGTGCAGTGGCACAATCTCAGCTCACTGCAAGCTCCGCCTCCTGGGTTCACGCCATTCTCCTGCCTCAGCCTCCCAAGTAGCCGGGACTACAGGTGCCCACCACCGCACCCAGCTAATTTTTTGTATCTTTTAGTAGAGACGGGGTTTCACCGTGTTAGCCAGGATGGTCTCAATCTCCTGACCTCGTGATCCGCCCGCCTCAGCCTCCCAAAGTGCTGAGATTACAGGCGTGAGCCACCGTGCCCGGCCTTGTATTTTTTTAGTAGAGACAGGTTCACCATGTTGGCCAGGCTGGTCTCGAACTCCCGACCTCAGGTGATCCACCTGCCTTGGCCTCCCAAAGTGCTAGGATTACAGGCGTGAGCCACCATACTCAGCTGAGTTCTTTATATACTCTGATTACTAGACATTTGTTGGCTATATGGGTTGTATTTAGCTTATTTTAAAACTTTAAACATTATATGTATTGTCATGCAAGGTTTTTTTTTGTTCTTTTTTGTTTTTTGTTTTTGTTTTTTTGTTAATGGAGTCTTGCTCTGTCGCCCAGGCTGGAGTGCAGTGGCACGATCTTGGCTTACTGCAACTTCCGCCTGCCGGGTTCAAGCAACTCCCCTGCCTCAGCCTCCAGAGTAGCTGGGACTACAGGTGCACACCACCATGCCTGGCTAATTTTTTGTATTTTTAGTGGAGACGGGGTTTCACCATGTTGGCCAGGCTGGTCTCGAACTCCTGAACTCATGATCCTCCCACCTCGGCCTCCTAAAGTGCTGGGATTACAGGCGTGAGGCACCGTGCCTGGTGTCATGCAAGTTTTTAATATGTCCATTTCTATCAATTTTTTCTTTTTCATGTATCTTTTGTGTCTTAAGAAATACTTCTCTAGATCCAAGAAATGGAGGTATTCTCCTATAGTTTCTTCTAAGTGTTTTACAGTTCTTTTCTTCACATTTACATGTTTAGTGACAAAAGGTTCTTTGCTTGTCCAAACTTTAGTCAGGTTTCTGAGTCTTCTCCTAAGCCCATCCATGTAGTTTCTTATAACACTCAGTTTTGGCAAGAACCCTGCTAGGTCAGTTTAGCAAGAACTCTCCGTCCTCAATACCTGATCGTCCTTAGTATCTAATCACTTCCCCACCCTCCATGATATCCCACGTGATGTCTGATTACCCTGGCCTGTCTTCAGCAACAATCCTGCTAGGTCAGTTTAGCTAGGATTCCCTTCACCCCTGATGTTTTCTCTTAGTAATTTTCCATCCACCGACTCCCACTCTGCTCTTGGGTTATAAATTCCTACTTGCCCATTCTGTGTTCGGAGTTGAGCCCAATCTCTCTTCCCCACTGCAAGATCCTGGTGCAGTGGTTCCCATACCTATCGTGATGGTCCCGAAGAAAGTCTTCCTTGCCATGCTTTAACATGTATCATTGAATAACGTTTTAACAGTTACGGTGCTGCGACTCAGGTAGGACCAGATTTATCCCTGGAGCTAGCTTCTCCCTTCGACATTAAGTGAGTGCCTTTGAAGTCTTTGTCTTCCTTCCTGACTGACACATCAGGAAGTCAGACTCCCGAACCATTGCTCCAGACAAACATCCGTTGAAGCAGGTGAGGACAGACTTTGATTCTGTGGTTTTTGTTGTTTCTTTGTTTGAGACAGGGTCTCACTCTATCACCCAGGCTGGAGTGCAGTGGTGCAGTCATAGCTCACTGCAGCCTCAAACTCCAGGGCTCAAGTGATCCTCCCACCTCAGCCTCCCGAGTAGCTGGGATTGCAGGTGTGCACCACCATGCCTGGCTAATTTTTTATTTTTTGTTTTTTGTAGAGACAGGTCTCACTATGTTGTCCAGGCTGTTCTTGAACTCCTTGGCTCAAGTGATCCTCCCACCTTGGCCTCCCAAAGTGCTGGGATTATAGGCATGAGCCACTATGCCTGGCACATTCTTTTTTTTTTTTTTTGAGACGGAGCCTTGCTCTGTCACTCAGGCTGGAGTGTGGTGGTGTGATCTTGGCTCACTACAACCTCCACCTCCCAGGTTCAAGCGATTCTCCTGCCTCAGCCTCCCAAGTAGCTAGGACTACAGGCGTGTGTCACCACGCCTGGCTAATTTTTGTATTTTCAGTAGAGACGGGGTTTCACCATGTTGGCCAGGCTGGTCTCCAACTCCTGACCTTGTGATCCACCCGCCTCGGCCTCCCAAAGTGCTGGGATTACAGGCGTGAGCCACTGCTGGCACAGACTTTGATTCTTAAATTATAGGTGTATTTGCTGAAGCTGGGTTAGAGTCCCAGGCTTCGTTTGAAAGGTACTTTCTGGGCTGGAAGTCCTTCTTCCTGGCTGTCTGTGAGGCCTCCCTATTCTCTCTGTTCTCTCTATTGGATCCTGCTTCTCCCACGGGAACTTTTCTGTCACCTGAAAGCTCTCTTCTCAAACCCCTGCTGACTCTATCTTCCGCCAACTGTGTACCCCATTGCCAGGCCCTTTTCCTCTCCTCTCCAGCCCCTCAGTCTCTTGTACCTTAGGTCCCCTACCCTTCAGTGAGGGCTCTCAAGGAACTCAGCACCTCATCCCCCAAGCAAGCACCTGAAGCTGAAAAGAGAAAAACAACAACAAATAGAACTGTTTGAAAACTGAGGCTGGGTGTGGTGGCTCATACCTGTAATTCCAGCACTTTGGGAGGCTGAGGCAGGAGAGTTCCTTGAGCTGAGGAGTTTGAGATGAGTCTGGGCAACATAGCGAGAACCCATCTCTATAACAAACTTAAAAATTAGCCAGGTTTGAAGGCACACACCTGTGGATCCAGCTACTTGGCAGGCTGAGGTTGGAAGATTACTTGAGCCTGGGAAGTCAAGGCTGCAGTGAGCTGTGACTGCACCACTGCACTCCAGCCTCGGTAACAGTGAGACCTTGTCTCAAAAATAAAAGATAAAAAAAAGCAAAACAAAGAAAAAGAAAACTGGACAAATGAACAATCTTAAAAGCTGCCTTCACAGATATTGGTAAAAATTTTTAGTCCTTACTGGGTTGGTAACCTTAATTTGTCCCATTTTCATCAGAAACATAATTGGATAAAATATAAAGTGGACATAAACCAGTGAATTTGTATTATCCTGGTTTACTGCCTCATGATTCAAATTTTTAAGATGAAAAGCTATAAGATCTGTTCACATCTGTCTGTATGTTTATGTGTGTGTACATGTATGTATGTATGCATGTTTGTTATGTATACATGGTATTTTTCTAACTTCAATGCTAATACAAAATTAAAATAGCAAATTGTCTGAGGAATAAATGAGCTCTCAAACAAATTAAGTATTCATAAAATTATCGGAAAAATAAAAAACTGAGTAATTTTTTTTAAGTTCACGTGATCCAGGATAGTCTTTAGTAAATAAAACTAGTTTTAAAATTGTTGGTAAAATGAAAATAGGAATGTCTTCAGAACTGTTATCGTGAAATACAGACATACAGTTTTTCCTGAGTATGCTGGTAAGATACGTTTGTGTTATATTTGCTAGATGTTTAAGGTCATAAAACTATAAATCTAGGAACAGAATGTACAAGAAAAATGAATTGCTTAATTGCTTCGTGCATGTAAGACATAAAAGTAAAAAAAAAAAAAAGAACCTTGTTTAACTTTTTAGTTTCATTGCTTTTGTGATGTTTTTGATACTTATCTGATTTATTAACAGGAAAAATACTTTAAAATAGTGCCTACCTTTGTCTAATGTTTCATGAAATTTTTCATGAGCAGTTAAAACATAATTGCTGAGAATAAATAAATTAGGTGAATGTAGTAGAATAAAAGTTTATAAATGAACTCTTAAAAAATAATTATGCTTTAAAAGATGTCTACTTGAAAATAGTTTCAAAAATCTTTTTGTGATGACTTGCAACCTTAAAGTTGTGTTAAGTAAAACTGAATAATTGATATTCATTATAAATCTAGACTCAGTTGTGGAAAAGGAATCTTGTCATGTGTGGTCAAAGCTAGCTAAGATTGGCTAGATTTATTTGTGAAGTTTTATTTAAAATTAGTTCTAGTAGTACACTGATGCAAAAGTAGAATTTGGTCCTCTTTCTAAAAATTACAAAGTTTCCTTGAACTATTGGTCTGAGAACGTGAAGGGTTTTTTTTTCCTTTAAGTATTGACCTAGAAAATAAAAATTTTATGTCTTATCAAGAGAATTTCTTGTGCTTGATGTTGTCTTTTATCAGGTCTTTGCTTACTTAAGAAAACTAAGTCTTCTCAATATCAAAAAACCTAAGTTTTTCTTCACAACTATGTAATCTGCTATATTTGCCTTTAAAATATTTTATCATCACCAACATGGTGAAACCCTGTTTCTACTAAAAATACAAAAATTAGCCTGGCGTGATGGTGTGCACCTGTAATCCCAGCTACTTGGGAAGCTGAGGCAGCAGAATTACTTGAACCTGGGAGGCGGAGGTTATAGTGAGCTGAGATTGCACCACTGCACTCTAGCCTGGGCAACAAGAACGAAACTCTGTCTCAAAAAAAAAAAAAAAATTATCATCACTTTGATTAGATAACCAAGATTATGTGTAATTAAGTGCTTTAAACCTTTTGACATTTTTTATAAACTTCCCAAAATCATCCTCTAAATTAAGTCTTTTTAACTTCAAGTTAACTTCGGTATTTTCCATTTGGACCCCAGGATATCTCAAAAGGTATGTCTCTCAGCTAGTAAAAGAAAGACATTAAAATAATTACACTTATTTCACATGTTAAATTATACAAGAAGCACTGTGAAATAAGAAATAATGTTTAACCTTGTCTGAGTTAAATTTGTATAGACATGTTATTAATATGTGCTCCAGAAACTATAGGAAATTCCTAGAAATGTAGTATGTTATCAATCATAATTTTGATTATTATATTAAACGGTTGTATGCCACAGAAATCAAATTTTCGTAATTGCATCACTACTATAATGAACTCTTATCAGATCTTTAACCATGGACATTTTATATCTTTATCATCCATAGACAGTTATTTTACTTTAATTATTCTGTAAAAGCATTTGCAACACTTAGCTGCAGTTCAAAGTTGCTTCTTTGTCAAGGAAATTAATAAAAACACTGTGTCAGTTACCCTGGAATATAGGTTTCTGATAACTTTAAGATAATACCATTGGGCTGGGTTAGAATTTCCAGAACTCTAGTGAAACTGATGGGCTCATGAAACTATGATCTCAAGATCAAGCATAACAAATATTAACTACATGGAGCTGAATAAACTGATGAAGATAATTTTCACTTTAAAAAGTTATTTTTGGCCGGGCGCGGTGGCTCAAGCCTGTAATCCCAGCACTTTGGGAGGCCGAAGTGGGTGGATCACTGGAGGTCAGGAGTTCGAGACCATCCTGGCCAACATGGTGAAACCCCGTCTCTACTAAAAATACAAAAAAATTAGCCAGGCATAGTGGCAGGTGCCTGTAATCCCAGCTACCTGGGAAGCTGAGGCAGGAGAATCACTTCAACCTGGGAGGTGGAGGTTGTAGTCAGCTGAGATCGTGCTATTGCACTCCAGCCTGGACAACAAGAACGAAACTGCATCTAAAAAAAATTAAATAGGTGTTTAATTTAATAAACAAAAATTAAAAAGGTGTTTCCCCCCCCCCTTTTAAACTATCTATAGCTTACAGCAACTTGGTAAAGTTTACTTTATTAGACAAAAATGGAAACATTTACTTTTTCTCCCTACCTAATCCCTCCAGAATTCAGAAGCTATTCATGAGTTTTTGTTTGTTTTGTTTTGTTTTTTAGACAGAGTCTTGCTGTATCACCCAGGCTGGAGTGCAATGGCATGATCTCGGCTCACTGCAACCTCCGCCTCCCCGGTTCAAGTGATTCTTCTGCCTCAGCCTCCCAAGTAGCTGGGACTCTAGGCACGTGTCACCAAGCCCAACTAATTTTTGTGTTTTTAGTGGAGACAAGGTTTCACCATGTTGCCAGGATGGTCTCGATCTTTTAACCCGTGATACACCTGCCTTGGCTTCCCAAAGTGCTGGGATTACAGGCATGAGCCACTGTGCCCGGCCTATTTTCCACATTTAAAAAAGATTTTTTTTTGGCTGGGCGCCTTGGGTCATGCCCGTAATCCCAACACTTTGGGAGGCCGAGGCAGGTGGATCACCTGGTTAGGAGTTTGAAATGAACCTGGCCAACATGGGGAAATCCCATCTCTAGTGAAAATACAAAATTACCTGGATGTGGTGATGTGCACCTGTAATCCCAGCTACTTGGGAGGCTGAGGCAGGAGAATCGCTTGAACCCGGGAGTCGGAGGTTGCAGTCAGCTGAGATCGTGCTATTGCACTCCAGCCTGGGCAACAAGAATGAAACTGCATCTTAAAAAAAAAAAATTAAATAAATAAAAAATTAAAAAGTTGTTCCCCCCCCTTTTAAACTCTCTATAGCTTACAGCAACTTGGTAAAGTTTACTTTATTAGACAAAAATGGAAACATTTACTTTTTCTCCCTACCTAATCCCTCCAGAATTCAGAAGCTATTCATTAGTTGTTTTTTTCTTTTTCTTTTTTTCTTTTTTTTTTTTTGAGACGGAGTCTCGCTCTGTCGCCCAGGCTGGAGTGCAGTGGCGCGATCTCGGCTCACTGCAAGCTCCGCCTCCCGGGTTCACGCCATTCTCCTGCCTCAGCCTCCCAAGTAGCTGGGACTACAGGCGCCCACAACCGCGCCCGGCTAATTTTTTGTATTTTTTTTTTAGTAGAGACGGGGTTTCACCGTGGTCTCGATCTCCTGACCTTGTGATCCGCCCGCCTCGGCCTCCCAAAGTACTGGGATTACAGGCGTGAGCCACCGCGCCCGGCGTTTTTTTTTTTTTTTTTTTTCTTTTTTTTTTTTTTTGAGATGGAGTCTTGCTCTATCACCCAGGCTGGAGTGCAATGGCACGATCTTGGCTCACTGCAACCTCCGTTTCCTGGGTTCAAGTGATTCTCCTGCCTCAGCCTCCCGAGTAGCTGGGATTCCTGGAGCCTGCCACCATGTCCAGCTAATTTTTGTATTTTTAGTAGAGACAGGGTTTCATCAGGTTGGCCAGGCTGATCTCGAACTCCTGACCTCATGATTCGCCCACCTCGGCCTCCCAAAGTGCTGGGATTACAGGAGTGAGCCACTGTGGCCTGCTGAGAGGCTTTTAAAAGTCTAATCTGAGATCCATTATCAAAAGTTCCAGCAAAGCAAACTTCAAAAGAAACTTATGTTGTCAATTACTATTCTTGTTGCACTTAAGTAAATAATCAAGCCAAATATATATATTTGGCCACCGCACCCGGCCAATCAAACCAAATTTAATGAACTAAACTTATTTTGCAAACAAACCAGTCTTTGATTATCTTTGTTAGAAATGGGGGTTGCCGGGCGCGGTGGCTCATGCCTGTAATCCCAGCACTTTGGGAGGCCGAGACGGGCGGATCACGAGGTCAGGAGATAGAGACCATCCTGGCTAACACGGTGAAACCCCGTCTCTACTAAAAAATACAAAAAATTAGCTGGGCGAGGTGGTGGGCACCTGTAGTCCCGGCTACATGGGAGGCCGAGGCAGGAGAATGGCGTAAACCCAGGAGGCGGAGCTTGCAGTGAGCTGAGATCCGGCCACTGCACTCCAGCCTGGGCGACAGAGCAAGATTCCGTCTCAAAAAAAAAAAAAAAAAAAAAGAAATGGGAGTGACTATAAAGAAAAAAAATATGTTTCAGAAGAAAACTATAGTCCATCCGTTATTATGTTATTAGATGCTTGCACTGTTATTTATGTTTTGAAGTTTTATTATCTACCTACAATCTGAACGAGCTCTTGAATTTTGTTCGTTTTCTCCATCATCTGACTACAACTCTTCAAACGAATATTTCCAATTTTCTCCCACTCTTCTGGTTTGGAATAACTGAAATTAAAGCTGCTCTTTTCCTGAAACCCTGCAAGCTGAAGCTGACAAATTGATACAAACTTCAGAGAAGCTGCCACAACAGTTTATGTATGGCCAGCCTTCATGATAGCCAAACAGCAAACCAGGGAAATCTGTCATTTTCCACTGCTTGCTGAAGAGGTTCAGGCCCAGCATCTAGAAATCTTCTGGACTGGCTGCCCTTTGGATTTAGAAACTGAGTTTACAGTTTATTCCCATTATTAACGTTGTTTTTCTTTTATTTTCATAGAAACTAAACTTCCCTTATTAAAACTTGCTGGCGGCCGGGCGCGGTGGCTCAAGCCTGTAATCCCAGCACTTTGGGAGGCCGAGACGGGCGGATCACCAGGTCAGGAGATCGAGACCATCCTGGCTAACACGGTGAAACCCCGTCTCTACTAAAATACAAAAAAAACTAGCCGGGCGAGGTGGCGGGCGCCTGTAGTCCCAGCTACTCGGGAGGCTGAGGGAGGAGAATGGCATAAACCCAGGAGGCGGAGCTTGCAGTGAGCTGAGATCCGGCCACTGCACTCCAGCTTGGGCGACAGAGCGAGACTCCGTCTCAAAAAAAAAACAAAAAAAACAAAAACCGGCTGGCTTACACTTACACTATCTAGGAGATCTCCACTACCAAGTCCCAACAGATGATTTCGCTGGTCCTTAATGAACCAGCTAAGATTGGCTAGATTTATTCATGAAGTTTGATTAAAGATTAGTTCTGGTAGTACCTTGATGCAAAAGTAGAATTTGGTCTTCTTTGTAAAAATGACAAAATTATCTTGAACTATTGGTCTGAGAATGTGAGATTTTTTTTTTTTCCTTTTAAGTAATTGGCCTAGAAAATAAAGATTTTCTATTTTATCAGGATAATTTATTGTGCTTGATGACTGAACCAAAAACTGGACTTGTATTGTTCAAAGGAAAGAAGAATGTCTCTTTCTTTCCTTTGAACAAGAAGGGGGACTGACAAAGATTCTTTGCTTGGCCACGCTTTAGTAAGGTTTCTGAATCTTCTGCTAGGCCCATCTGCACACTTCCTTGTAAAATCTAGTTTAAGCGAAAACCCTGCTAGGTCTGTTTAGTGAGAATCCTCATCCTTGACATCTGATCATCCTCAGTATCTGATCAGGTTCCTCATCCTCCACCACGCCCCAGGTGATGTTGGATCACCCTGGCCTGTCTTCAGCAAGAACCTTATTAAGTCAATTTAGCCAGAATCTTCCTAACCCTTGATGCTTCCTCTTAGTAATTTTCCATCTGCTGACCCCCACCCAATCTACTTCTTAAGTATAAATTCCCACCTGCCCATGCTGTGTTCAGAGTTGAGCCCAATTTCTCTTCCCCAGTGCAAGACCCAATTGCAGTGCCCTTATTAAGTGTCCCTAATAGTGATTGCAATACTCCTAAATAGGCCAGGCATGGTGACTCATACCTGTAATCCCAGCACTTTGAGAGGCCAAGGTGGGTGGATCACCTGAGGTTAGGAGTTTGAGACCAGCCCAGCCAACATGGTGAAACCCTGTCTCTAGTAAAAATACAAAAATCAGCCGGGCATGGTGGTACATGCCTATAAACCCAGCTACTTGGGAGGCTGAGGCATGAGAATTGCTTGAACCCAGGAGGTGGAGGTTGCAGTGAGTCAAGATCACGCCACTGCACTCCAACCTGGGCCACAGAGCAAGACTTTGTCTCAAAAAACAAACAAATAAAAAACAAAGCAAAAAACAAAACCAAAAGCAATAGTCCTAAATGAAGTCTTCCTTACTGTGCTTTAACAAGTATCACTGAGGCCGGGTATGGTGGCTCACGCCTGTAATCCCAGCACTTTGGGAGGCAGAGGCAGGTGAATCACGAGGTCAGGAGTTCGAGACTAGCCTGACCAAGATGGTGAAATCCCGCCTCTACTAAAAATACAAAACAATTAGCCGGGCATGGTGGAGTGTGCCTGTAATCCCAGCTACTCAGAAGGCTGAGGCCGGAGAATTGCTTGAACCTGGGAAGCAGAGGTTGCAGGGAGCCGAGATTGTGCCATTGTACTCCAGCCTGGGCGACAAGAGCAAAACTCCGTCTCAAAAAATAAAACAACAACAACAACAACAAAAAAAAAAAAACACAAAATAACAACAACAAAAAAAACCTCAAGTATTATTGAATAATTTTTTTCTTAACATTAGTTTATGTCATACATATATACCTATATAAAATCCATCCTATAGCCAGTCTTTCCAACACCCACACTTTTTTTCCTTGGCTTAAGTTAGGCATTGTCAGTTTTGATTGCTTTCCATCAAAATAATCGTATCTAGCACCTCTGCTATCTTCTATATGGAGGCCTTAGTCTGATTGGAGAGACATGGAGACATGGCCACGTCTTTGGGAGACGCTTCTGAAGGAGGCAGGCCCTGCCCTGGGAAACCTCGGTTAGAAGGGGAAAAATAAGTCATTGCTGCTGGGTGCAGTGGTTCACGCCTATAATCCCAGCACTTTGGGAGGCTGAGGCGGGTGGATCACCTGAGGTCAGGAGTTTGAGACCAGCCTGGCCAACATGGTGAAGCCCTGTCTCTACTAAAAATATAAACATTAGCCAGGTGTGGTGGTGCACACCTGTAGTCCCCACTATTCGGGAGTCTGAGGTGGGAGAATCACTTGAATCTGGGAGGCAAAGGCTGCAGGGAGCTGAGATCACGCCACTGCACTCCAGCCTGGGTGAGACAGAGTAAAGAAGTCATTGCATATACAGGAAGCTCCAAACAGGTTTGCATCTTGGGTGCTCCGGCTGTGTATCCAGGTGCTGGGCTGTTCTGACAAGTATGGCCATGGACTCCAGGGACTTCCTGGAAGGGTGATTTCCCAGCTAACTTTTGTTATACTGACATCTAGGCTGAGACACCGATATTTATGTGTGTTCTTAGAGACAGAGCCTGAAGTGTGGAGACAGAACTGGGGGCAGGAGGCAGAAGAGGGAGGGGTGGGGGCACCTGGTGCTCGTGGACAGGAAATTTCCTCTTAGAGCTTCCTGCAAGTGGGAAAATCACCCACACCTTAGGTCCCTGTGACCATACAGTGCCTGGCCCTGGTGAGTTAAAACTCAATTTGAGGTGGGGTGCCGTGGCTCACACCTCTAATTTCAGCACTTTGGGAGGCAGAGGCGGGAGGATTGCTTGAGGCCAGGAGTTCAAGATCAGCCTGGGCAACATAGGGAGACCCCTGTCTCTTTTTTTTTTTTTTTTTTGGATGGAGTTTTGCTCTTGTCGCCCAGGCTGGAGTGTAATGGTGCGGTCTCGGGTCCCTGAAATCTCTGCCTCCCGGGTTCAAGCCATTCTCCCGCCTCAGCCTTCTAAGTGGCTGGGATTACGGGCGCCTGTCATTACACCCAGCTAATCATTGTATTTTTAGTAGAGATGAGGTTTCACCATGTTGGCCAGGCTGGTCTCGAACTCCTGACCTCATGATCTGCCTGCCTCAGCCTCCTAAAGTGCTGGGATTACTGGCATGAGCCACTGCCCCTGACCTGCTTTTTAAAAAAGGAAAAAACAGTCCAGGTATGGGGGCTCAAGCCTGTAATCCTAGCATTTTGGGAGGCCGAGGTAGGAGGATTGCTTGAGGCCAGGAGTTCAAGACCAATTTGGCCAACATATTGAGACCCTGTTTTTTTTTTTTTTTTTTTTTTTGAGACGGAGTCTTGCTGTGTCTCCCAGGCTGGAGTGCAGTGGCCGGATCTCAGCTCACTGCAAGCTCCGCCTCCCGGGTTCCCGCCATTCTCCTGCCTCAGCCTCCCGAGTAGCTGGGACTACAGGCGCCCGCCACCTCGCCCGGCTAGCTTTTTGTATTTTTTAGTAGAGACGGGGTTTCACCCTGTTAGCCGGGATGGTCTCGATCTCTTGACGTCGTGATCCGCCCGTCTCGGCCTCCCAAAGTGCTGGGATTACAGGCTTGAGCCACCGCGCCCGGCCGAGACCCTGTCTTTAAAAAAGAAAAAAACAAAAGAAAAAAGAAAAGAAAAAAACAAAAAACTACGTAACTCAATTTGTGTTTTTCTTCCTGTGAAAAAAACCAAAAAACCAAAAAACCACATAACTCAGTTTTTGTTTTTCTTCCTGTGCAATGGGGTTACTGGCATTCGCCCCTCCCCAATTGCCATTCCCCTATCTCTGTTGCCCCCAGGCTCCTTCTCTTCTCTGTCCAGCTCCCTGAAGCCCCTAAGCAGCCTCTTTTTTCGAGACGGAGTCTTGCTTTCAAGACGGAGTAGCTGGGATTACAGGCGCCCACCACCATGCCTGGCTAATTTTTGTGTTTTTAGTAGAGATGGAGTTTTGCTATGTTGGCCAGGCTGGTCTCCAACTCCTGACCTCAGATGACTCGCCCACCTCAGCCTCCCAAAGTGCTGGGATTACAGGTGTGAGCCACCGCACCTGGCCCCCTAAGCAGCCTCTTAAACTGGCCATCTGAGAAGCAGAACTCTTGAGGTGAGGGGTTTGGTTTGGGGCTCAGAGGGCCGTGTGTGTGCGCCTCTGTCTGTCTGGAGAAGGGGTGGGCGTGTTTGGCTTTCGAGGTGGATTCATGCTTGTGTGAGAGGGTGTTTGTTTCTCATTCCTGGTGTTCTCAGTTCCGGGCGTGGCCTGTCCCTCCGTGTGGGTGACGGTGGGAAGGTGAGGTGAGAGTGGCCAGGGCGGGGTGGAACTGTCTCCTCCTGGCCTGTCTGGGTTGGCTGCTTTTGGGTAATTCCCAGGCTCTGAGATGTCACAGAGCCAGGAAGGGAGGAGTGAGTCACCCCCACCATTCCACCACTGCCCTGGAGAAGCTTCTTCCCTGTCCCCAGGGCCCGGTTTCACTGGGAGCCATAAAAAGGCCCTGCCCAAGCTTGGTTTCTTCCGCTGCTAAAACCAAGCCTGGGGGCTGCCTGAGAGCATGCCAAGGGCGCTGCCCAGAAGGGGCCCAGCCCAGAGGGAAACCAGCCCAGCTTGGACCCAGCTCCAGCTAAGGCCAGGAACCAGAGCCCATCCTTGGGGGCTGTTCTGTTCCTGGTCTCATCTGGTTTATACCTTTTTTTTTTTTTTTTTTTTTTTTGAGACTGTGTCGAGCTCTGTCACCCAGGCTGGGGTGCAGTGGCACCATCTCTGCTCACTGCAACCTCCGCCTACCAGGTTCAAGCAATTCTCCTGCCTCAGCCTCCTGAGCAGCTGGGACTACAGGCATGTACCACCATGCCCGGCTAATTTTTGTATTTTTAACAGAGACGGGTTTTCACCATTTTGGCCAGTCTGGTCTCAAACTCCTGACCTCAAGTGATCCACCCGCCTTGGCCTCCCAAAGTGCTGGGATTATAGGCATGAACCACCGTGTCCCGGCCACGTCTGGTTTATATCTTAAGCCCCTCTGCCCATCCTTCCCCTGCAGGACTATGCCCCAGGCCCCCTCCACTCCCAGACTCCCCTCTCTAAGCTCCCCTTCTTCCCCTGAACCCCACTCCCCTCCAAGAGTCTCCTCCCCCATCTGAAGCCCCTCTTCTCCTGGAGACCCCTCCCCTTCCAGTCCCCCTGCACCCCCTCCCTCCACTGCCTCTCCCTCTTAAGTCCCCTGTCCCTCTGTGTCCTGTCGCTTCCCTGAGCTCTCGCTCCCTGGGGTGGGAAGGCCCGAGTGGGGAGGAAGGAGAGGGGGCTAAGAGAGGGGAAGGGGCTCAGGGTGGGGGCAGGGCGTGTCTGGGGGCTAGCCAGCTTGTCTTGGCCTGGCTGGCTCTCCATTCCATTATGAACATGTGGCTGGGGTTTCTGCCATCCTCCCAGGCCCTGGTGGGGTGGCTGGGACTGAGAGGGTGATGGGGAGGGGTGGAGGAAGGGGCTGCAACTCCAATCACATCACCCCAGGGGTTAGGAACACCTCCCGCCTCTCCTCCTCCTCCACTTCTTTCTTGCCCCCACTCACCTCCCCACCTTCCAGAGCCAGTTAGCCCAGGGCTGCGATGATGCCCACCACCACTAGGGACCCTCCCCTACTCCTGGGACCATAGCTGCTCCTCCAAGGGTGGGTTACCCTCTTGCCTTTTGACCTTCCCAGGGACCTGGCAGTCCTGCCCCAGGGTGGCCACCTCCTCAGCCTCCCCCAGAGCCTTGGCCACACTTGCTGTGCCCTCTGCAAACACCCAAGGGGACACCATGCCCAGTCCAGGAACCAGGTAGCCATCAGCTGCCAAGCCAGACCCTGGGAAGGACAGACCCACAGCCTTAGCCATACACAGGGCACTGGGCAGCTTCTACTTTTCATCATGATAAGCAACTTGTCCAAAGAATTTGCAAACGGACAGGTGCGGTGGCTCCCGCCTATAATCCCAGCACTTTGGGAGGCCAAGGCGGGGGGATCACCTGAGGTCAGAAGTTCGAGACCAGCCTGGCCAACGTGGTGAAGCCCCATCTCTACTAAAAATACAAAAATTAGCCAGGTGCGGTGGTGTGTGCCTGTAATCCTAGCTACTCGGGAGGCTGAGGCAGGAGAATCACTTGCACCCAGGAGGCAGAGGCTGCAGTGAACTGAGAGCTTGCCACTGCACTCCAGCCTGGATGACAGAGCAAGACTCCGTCTCATAAAAAAAAAAAAAAAAAAAAAAAAAAAAAAGAAGAAGAATTTACAAATCCTACCTCTGGCTCACCATTAAAACAGCCAATTTGGGGGTGTCTGGGGCAGCCGGTTACAATTCTCCCTCTCCACCCCTCCACCTGCCACTAGCACAGGTGCGATTTTCAAAATTTCCATCAGCCAGTGTGGGACACCCTGGAGGTTGCAGTTCCCACAAGCAAACAGGCGAGGGCGACTCTAGGGAGACTCACGGCGGCCGTGGGCTGGCCCAGGCTTGGGGAAAGCAGTGACACACAGAGTTTGCCAGCACCACGGCCGGCGATGCTGCCTTCTTGCTGGAGGTCCCTGCTCCTTCTGGACAGGGATTTGTGGTTGGGGCAAGGTGCATTGCTTAGAATAGGAATTAACTAACCATTTGACTGACTTTTTGTTTTTTTGCTTTTTCCCCCATCTACGTCACGTTCACTGACTTCATTATCTCTGTTCTACTTTTGAGCTCATTCAACGTTTTGTATTATTATTATTGTTGTTGTTGTTGTTGTTGTTGTTATTTTAGAGGGAATCTCACTCTGTCGTCTAGGCTGGAGTGCAGTGGCGCGACCTCAGCTCACTGCAACCTCTGCCTCCCTGGTTCAAGCGATTCTCCTGCCTCAGCCTCCTGAATAGCTGGGATTACAGGTGCCCGGCTAATTTTTATATTTTTAGTAGAGACGGGGTTTCACCATGTTGGCTAGTCTGGTCTTGAACTCCTAACCTCAGGTGATCCACCTGCCTTGACCTCCAAAGTGCTGGAATTACATAGTGAGCCACTATGCTCAGCCTGGCTTTGTTTTATTATTGTGGTTATTATATTGTTTAGTTCTAAACTTAATTTAAGTTTTATTTGTTAATTAATTAATTAATTAATTATACAGGGTCTTGTTCTGTCACCCAGGCTGGAGTGCAGTGGCACAATCATGGCTCACTGCAGCCTCCACCTCCTGGGCTCAAACAGTCCTCCCATCTCAGCTTCCCGAGTAGCTGGGACCACAGGCACAAGCCAGCATGCCTGGCTAATTTTTAATTTTTTTGTCGATATGGAGTCTTGCTTTGTCACCCAGGCTGGTCTTGAACTCCTGGACTGAAGAGATCCTCCCGCCTTCACCTCCCAAAGTGCTAGAATTACAAACATGTAAAATTTCTGTTTGGGGCTGGATGCACTGGCTCATGCCTGTAATCCCAGCATTTTAGGAGGCCGAAGTGGGAGGATCTCTTGAGACCAGGAGTTTGAGAGCAGCCTGGGCAACATAGCAAGACCTCATTTCTACCAAAAAATAAAATATTAACATAGTGTGGTGGCTCATATCTGTAGTCTCAGCTACTCTGGAGGCTGACATGAGAGAATCACTTGAACCTGGGAGGTCGAGGCTGTAGTGAACTATAATCATGCCACTGTACCCCAGCCTGGGCGACAGAGGGAGACCCTGTCTCAAAAGAAAATAAAAAATTGTTTGGTTCTCCTTTACATCTTCTCTTCTTTGCAAAGACTTTCTATACTTCAATTGATTTCAAGAGTGTTGGCCTTTCTTGAAACATTTTGACAATAGTTGCTTTAAAGCCTTGATCTGATATTTCCAATTTTTGGTCATCTCAGCATTGACCACTGTTGATGGTCTTTTCTCCTGTGAGTTGAAATTCTCCTGGCTCTTTGTATGCTGAGTAATTTTGGAGTGTCTCCAAGATATTTTAAATATTACAATATAGGAATCTGGATCTTTGTAAAATTCTATGGAGAATGTTGATATTTTTATTTTAGTAGGCTGGGGTTTTGTTGTTGTTATTGTTTTTTTGGACATGCTGGACCTAGGAACCCTGAATTTCCACTACCTTGCTCTGTCCCCCTCCCTTATCACAGCCCTGTGCCATCTCAGGCAGCTCTGATTGCCTCCTGCATGTCCATGGCCTGACCAGAAGCCCTTGAAGAACTGGTCTGTGGGTTTCTGAGTTCCTCCCTAGCATAAGTGAGTTTGGGGCTCAGTAATGTCTTGGAAACAAACTTGGGTAGACTTGATGCTTGTTATGGTTACACACCCTGGTTATACTAAGTGAAAGAAACCAGACACAAAGCATCTATAATATGTGATTAATGATTCCATGATTCTGGACATTTCATAGACCTATGATTCCATGCCTGCTTTGAGATGTCCAAAACAGGCAAATCCACCAAGACAGAAAGATTAATCACTTAGGGATATATGAAATATATGGAATGGGGATAAAGGGTTTGGAATTTCTCTCTCTTTCTGTTAAGAAACAGGGGCTCACTCTGTCACCCAGGCTGGAGTGCAGTGGCACAGTCATGGCTCACTGCAGCTTCAAGCTTCTGGGCTTGGGCCAGGCGAGGTGGCTCATGCCTGTCATCCCAGCACTTTGGGAGGCCGAGGCAGGTGGATCACCTGAGATCAGGAGTTCGAGACCAGCCTGGCCAACATGGTGAAACCTCATCTCTACTAACTATACAAAAATTAGCTGGGAGTGGTGGCGTGTGCCTGTACTCCCAGTTACTTGGGAGGCTGAGGCAGAAGAATTGCTTGAAACTGGGAGGTGGAGGTTGCAGTGAGCTGAGATTGCACCACTGCACCCCAGCCTGGGTGACAGAGTGAGACTCCGTCTCAAAAACAAAAAACACCCCAAAAACTTCTGGGCTGGAGTGATCCTCCCTCCTCAGCCTCCAGAATAGCTGAGGCAGCTTTATTGAGATATAACTGTTTATCAATGGTTCTGGGTTCAAATCCTAACTCCACTAGCTGTGTGACTCTGGGTGAGTCACGTTAATACACCAAGTTTCTATGTCCTGAGGGTTAATAGTGGCTGTGTGTGGGGCCAGCCTGGCATTGGACAGGCATTCAAGAAGTGCTAATTATTATTTTTGAGGCAGCTTTATTGACATAGAAGTCACATATCATACAATTCCCCCTTTCAAAATGCACATTTCAATGGCTTTTAGAATATTCACAGAGGGGTGCAACAATCATCATGGTCAATTTTAGAACATTTTCATCACTACAAAGAGAAACTGCAAACAAGAGCTGGGTGTAGTGCCTTATGTCTGTAATCCCAGCAGTTTGGGAGGCCAAGGTGGAAGGATCACTTGATGCCAGGAGTTTGAGGCCAGCCTGGGAAACATAGCAAAACCCTGCCTGTACCAAAAAAAAAAAAAAAATTTTAGCTGGGCATGGTGGCATGCACCTGCGGTTCCAGCTACTCAGGAAGCTAAGGCTGGACCATCACTTGAGCCCCAGGAGGTTAGGGCTGCAGTAAACTCTGATTGCACCACTGTACTCCAGCCTGGGTGTCAGAGTAAGACCCTGTCTCTAAAAAATAAAAAATAAAAAAGAGCCGGGTGTAGCAGCTCACGCCTGTAATCCCGCATTTTGGGAGGCCAAGGTGGATGGATCACCTGAGGTTGGGAGTTTGTGACCAGCTTGACCAACATGGAGAAACCCTGTCTCTACTAAAAATACAAAATTGGCTGGGCGTGGTGGTGTCCTCCTGTAGTCCCAGCTACTTGGGAGGCTGAGGAGGGAGAATTGCTTGAACCCGGGAGGCGGAGGTTGTGGTGAACCGAGATCACGCCATTGCACTCCAGCCCAGGCGTCAAGAGCGAAACTCCATCTCAAAAAAAATAAAATAAAATAAATATATAAATAAATGTTACTGGCCTTGTCCTCCAACATAAAAAGGTCTGAGCTCTCCCCAGTTCATCCAGAACACAGAGAAGGGAAAGAATTGGGAGGGTCATTTTGGACCAGACTCATCCAAGGTGATGTTAGATGGTACAGGGATGCCGCATCCCCAAAAGCAGGGAAGCCAGATGTACAGGGTGCTGGTCAGATGCTAGAGACAGAGCAGGGAATGTGGCTTTGGTGGTCACGGGGCTGGGGACACGGAGACAGGGAGAGCCTTGTGTGTGTGTCTGCTGTCCCTTGGGTGGCTCTGGGGCCTGGGCAAGGATGGACTGGATGAGGAAGCCAGGTTCAAGGAGCTTCCATTCTGCCTTGAGCTGATTGCTGCCTCTGTCCCCTTGCTGTCCCTGCACTGTCCCTGGGCTGGCACACCTGCACCAAAGCTCTTCTCAGCATCTCACCCTGAAGATTCTGATTCTGGCCTCTCTGGATGTCTTAGTCCCTTTCATGCTGCTGTAAAGGAATACTTGAGGCAGGATAAATTTTTTAATATATACTTTAAGTTCTAGGGTACATGTGCACAACGTGCAGGTTTGTTACATATGTATACATGTGCCATGTTGGTGTGCTGCACCCATTAACTCGTCATGTACGTTAGGTATTTCTCCTAATGCTATCTCTCCCTGCTTCCCCCAATGATAAATTTATAAGGAAAGAGGTTTATTTGGCTCATGGCTCTGCAGGCTGTACAGGAAGCATGGTGCCAGCACCTGCTTCTTCTTTTTTTAAGAAACGGAGTCTCATTCTATCCCCCCAGCTGGAGTGCAGTGGCGCAATCTGGGCTCACTGCAACCTCCACCTCTTGGGTTCAAGCGATTCTCCTGCCTCAGCCTCCTGAGTAGCTGGGAATACAGGTGTGCACCACCGCGCCCAGCTAATTTTTGTATTTTTGGTAGAGACGGGGTTTCTCTATGTTGTCCAGGCTGGTCTCGAAATCTGCCTCTTTATAAGAGACCAGGTCTCACTCTGCTGCCCGATGGGAGTGCAGTGGTGAGATCCTAGCTCACTGCTGCCTCCAACTCCTTGGCTCAAGTGAGCCTCCCACCTCAGCCTCCCAAGTAACTGGGACTATAGGTGTGCACCAGTAAAAAACGTCCTTTTTTTGAGATGGAATCTCATAATGTTGCTCTGGATGGTCTTGAACTTCTGGGCTCAAGCAATCCTCCCTAGCTTGGGGCTCCCAAAGCTTTGGATTCACAGGCGTGAGCCACCTCACCCAGCCAGCACCCGATTACGGTGAGAACCTCAGGAAGTTTCCAAAGGTGTTTGCAGATCACATGATGACAGAAGAAGGTAGAGAGAGAGTTAGCAGGGAGTAGGGAAAGGAGGTGTCAGGCTCTTTTCTTTCTTTTTTTTTTTGAGATGGAGTCTCACTCTGTGGCCCAGGCTAGAGTGCAGCAGCGCAATCTTGGCTCACTGCAAGCTCCGCCTCCTGGATTCACGCCATTCTCCTGCCTCAGCCTCCTGAGTAGCTGGGACTACAGGCGCCCGCCACCTCGCCCGGCTAATTTTTTGTATTTTTTGTAGAGACGGGGTTTCACCGTATTAGCCAGGATGGTCTTGATTTCCTGACATCGTGATCCGCCCGCCTTGGCCTCCCAAAGTGCTGGGATTACAGGTGTGAGCCACTGTGCCCGGCCGTCAGGCTCTTTTCAACAACCAGTTCTTGCAGGAACTAAGAGTGAGAACTCGCTCCCTTCTGCAAGAATGGCACCAAGCTGTTCATGAGGGATCTGTCCCCAGAACCCAAACACCTCCCACCAGATCCAACTCCAACATTGGGGATCCATTTTCAACACTGGGCCGGGTGAGGTGACTCAAATCTCTAATCCCAGCACTTTGGGAGGACGAGGCAGGTGGATTACCTGAGGTCAGGAGTTTAAGACCAGCCTGACCAACATGGTGAAACCCCGTCTCTACTAAAAATACAAAAATTAGCCAGATGTGGTGGCACATGCCTGTAATCCCAGCTACTCAGGAGGCTGAGGCAGGAGAATCGCTTGAACCCGGGAGGTGGAGGTTGCAGTGAGCCGAGATCGCACCACTGCACTCCAGCCTGAGCAACAAGAGCAAAACTCCATCTTGGGGAAAAAAAAAAAAAAATTCAACATGAGATTTCAAGTGGACAAATATGGAAACCATAAACCATAGCACCAGTCCCTCCACCTCCAGTTGCCCTCCCTCACCTTCTTTCAGCCACACCTCCCAGCCCAAGGTCCTACCCCGGCTCTCCCATGCCTCTGGGCCTTTGCACACGTAGTTTTCCACCTGGAAGGTGAGTTCCTCCCACCCACTCACCTGACTGGCCCCTTCTTAAGTTTTCTCTCCAGTTTTTATTTTGCAAACTTAAAACCAGGCTGGCTGGGCGCAGTGGCTCACACCTGTAATCCTAGCACATTGGGAGGCCAAGGTGGGTGGATTGCTTGAGCCCAAGAGTTCAAGACCAGCCTGGCCAACATGGCAAAACCTCATCTCTACAAATAATACAGAAATTAGCTGGGTGTGGTGGCATGTGCCTGTAGTCTCAGTTAGGAGGCTGAGGTGGGAGGGTCACCTGAGCCCGGGGAGGTTGAGGCTGCAGTGAGGCAAGATGTTGCCACTGCACTCTAGCCTGGGCAACACAGTGAGAAGTCTGAGTGCAGTGGCTTGAGCCTGTAATCCCAGCACTTTGGGAGGCTGAAGAGGGCAGATCACTTGAGGCCAGTTGTTCAAGACCAGCCTGGCCAACACGGTGAAACCCTGTCTCTACTAAAAATACAAAAATTAGCTGGGCGTGTTGGCAGGCACCTGTAATCCTAGCTACTTGGGAGGCTGAGGCAGGAGAATCGCTTGAACCTGGGAGGCAGAAGTTGTAGTGAGCCGAGATCATGCCACTGTGCTCCAGCCTGGGCAACAGAGTGAGACCCCGTGTCAAAAAAAAAAAAAAAAAAAAATCTACGGAGAAGTTGCGGGAATAGTCCGATGAACTTTCGGATGCGCTTTACTCCAGTTCACCAAATGCTAACATTGCTGTGGTTGTAGTCTGTCTTTTCTCTCCCTATATACACGCACTTTGCTTTTTCCTGAACCATTTGAAAGCTAGATGAATATATCATGACAATTGACTGCTCAGAACTTCAGCATGCGTCTCCTATGAGCAGGACATTCTCCACCAGAGGTTCTGGAACTTGAGCAACGTTGATTACTGAGTCCTGCCTGCTGGCTCCTTCAATGCCCCTTCACGGCCCAAGCAGAAGCCAGGAAGGCTCCCTGGAGGAGGTGAGACTCGGGCTCAGTTTCCCTCCTTTCTTCTTTTCATTTCCTCCCTCCCTCCTTCCTTTCCTTCCTTCTTTCCTTTCTCTTTCCCTCCCTTGCTTTCTCCCTCCTCCCTCCCTCTCTCCCTTTTTCCTTCTTTCTCTTTCTCCTTCCTTTATCCCTTCCTCCCTCCTTCCTTTCTTCCTTTTTTTTTGTTTTTGAGATGGAGTCTTGCTGTGTTGCCCAGGCTGGAGTGCAGTGGCATGATCTTGGCTCACTGCCTTCACCCCCTCAGGTTCAAGTGATTCTTGTGCCTCAGCCTCCTGAGTAGTTGGAACTACGTTGAGCGCCACCACGC
This sequence comes from Macaca thibetana thibetana, assembly GCF_024542745.1. Taxonomy (NCBI): domain Eukaryota; kingdom Metazoa; phylum Chordata; class Mammalia; order Primates; family Cercopithecidae; genus Macaca; species Macaca thibetana. Next base: position 137,179,260 of record NC_065580.1, on the reverse strand, counting down.
CTGGCTAATTTTTGTATTTTTAGTAGAGACGGGGTTTCACCACGTTGGCCAGGCTGGTCTGAAACTCTTGACCTCAGGAGATCCTCCCGCCTCAGCCTCCCTAAGTGCTGGGAGATTACAGGCTCGAGCCACTGTTCCTGGCCTCTTCTTTCTTTCTTCCAGCCCTTATTTTTTTTTATTTATTTTTAAAATTTTTATTCATTTATTATTTTGAGACTGGGTCTCACTCTGTCGCCCAGGCTGGAGTGCAATGGCATGATCTTGGTTCACTGCAACCTCTACCTCTCAGTTTCAAGCAATTATCCTGCCCCAGCCTCCTGAGTAGCTGGGATTACAGATGCCTGCCACCACGCCCAGCTAATTTTTTTTGTATTTTAAGTAGAGACTGGTTTTCACCATGTTGGCCAGGTTGGTCTCGAACTCCTGACCTCAGGTGATCCTCCTGCCTCAGCATCCCAAAGTGCTGTGATTAGAGGTATGAGCCACTGGGCCTGGCCTACAAGTTAATTTTTTTTTTTTTGGAGACGGAGTCTCGCTCTGTCGCCCAGGCTGGAGTGCAGTGGCCGGATCTCAGCTCACCGCAAGCTCCGCCTCCTGGGTTTACGCCATTCTCCTGCCTCAGCCTCCCAAGTAGCTGGGACTACAGACGCCCGCCACCTCGCCCGGCTAGTTTTTTGTATTTTTTAGTAGAGACGGGGTTTCACCGTGTTAGCCAGGATGGTCTCGATCTCCTGACCTCGTGATCCGCCCGTCTCGGCCTCCCAAAGTGCTGGGATTACAGGCTTGAGCCACCGCGCCCGGCCTACAAGCTTTATTTTTAAGAACAGTTTCAGATTTATAGAAAAATTGAGAAGATCGTACAGAGTTCTGTATATCCCCACACTTTCTCCTAATATTAAAATCTTATATTAATACTGCCTATTTGTTTCAGTTAATGAACCAATGTTGATATCAATATTGATACAATGTTATTAACTGAAGTGTATGCTTTATATGGATTTCCACAGGTTTTTTTTTTTTTAAGACAGAGTCTGGCTTGGTCGCCGAGACTAGAGTGCAGTGGTATGGTCTTAGCTCACTGCAACCTCCGCCTCCCCTGTTTAAAAGATTCTCCTGCCTCAGCCTCTTGAGTAGCTGGGACTACAGGCGCCTGCCACCACGTCCAGCTAACGTTTGTATCTTTAGTAGAGACGGGGTTTCACCATATTGCCCAGGCTGGTCTCAAACTCCTGACCTCAGGTGATCCACCCACCTTGGCCTCCCAAAGTGTTGGGATTACAAGCGTGAGCCACTTTGCCCAGCCACACAGTTTTTATCTAATGGCCTTTTTCTGTTCCTGCATCTCATCTGGGATCCCATATCACATTTGTTTATATACAATTTACATTTCTTTACATACCATTTACATTTATTTACACATATTTGCATTTGTTTACATATATTGATTTCCATGGCTCTTCCCCAATGTCCTGTTTCTGTTTTAGGATCCCACCCAGGACACCAGGTGACATTTAGTCATCATGTAATGATGCTCCTCTTGGCTGCCACAGTGTCTCAGACTTTCCTTGTTAGGACAATCTTCAGGTTTTAGGAGTGCTGGTCAGCTATATCGCAGATGCTCCTGTCTTGGGATTTGTCTGATGTTTTTTTCATGATTAGATTAGGATTATGGGTTTGCAGCAGAAAGATCTCAGGTAAAGTGCCATTTGCTTTACATTCTATCACGAGTATAGATTATCAACATGATAAATAACTACTGATGTTGACTTTGATCTCCTGGCTGGGGCAGTGATTGTTGGCTTTCTCCACTCACTGTAAGGTTACCCTTCCTGTACTGTACCCTTGGAACTAAGTCACTGTGCACAGCCCATACTCACATTATTCTCCCCTCCATGAGGGCAGAAGTAGCTGCATACATTTTTTGGAGTTAAAAATTTTTTTTTTAACTAAAAAAAACCTTTTTTTTTTTTCCAGACAGAGTTTTGCTCTTGTCGCCCAGTCTGGAGTGCAGTGGCCCGATCTCGGCTCACTGCAACCCCTGCCTCCTGGGTTCAAGCATTTCTCCTGCTTCAGCCTCCCAAGTAGCTGGGATTACAGGTGTGCACAACCATGCCCAGCTAATTTTTGTACTTTTAGTAGAGATGGGGTTTTGCTATGTTGGTCAGGCTGGTCTCGAACTCCTGACCTCAAGTGACCCACCCACCTGGGCCTCCCAGTGTGCTGAGATTACAGGTGTGTGGCACCACGCCCGGCCTAAAATCTTTAAAAAATTTTTTTATTTTTTGTAGAGACAGGGTCTTGTTATGTTGCCCAGGGTGGTCTGGAACTCCTGAGCTCAAGTGATCCTCTCACCTGGACCTCCCAAAGTGTTGGGATTACAGGCGTGAGCCACCTCGTCCGGTCCCACCAGTGATTTCTGATTCCTCAGTGTGGCTGCAAGGCCACTGAGACCCAGGCCCTGAAGAGACCACACAGACTGAAGCCTGGAGGTTTCCATGGCAGCCAAAGCTGGGCAATGGCTGATGGGACAAGTGAGAGCCTTCCATTCCCGATGTCCTGGGACTGCATATATCTAGGTCAGAGCGGGAGCTACAGGAGGGATGGACTGTGAGTTCTCTGCCAGCCTGCTGAGATGGCAAAGAATGGGAATAAAATTGCCTGAAAGAAAATAAACATGGATGCTTGTTGCATGGCTGTGGGTGAGGAGAGCCAGCCTGTATGGGGACATGGGGATGGAGACTGATGCTGGGAGGTAGTGACACCAACTGGGTGGCAGCTGGCAGGCCCCTGGGCATCCACACTCCCCCTGCTCAGTTGGCGAGAAGCAAGAAAGCATTAAGGGAGGGAGGGAGGAAGGAAAAGAGGTGGGAGTTGAGTGCTGTGGGTGAACACTGAGGCACACTTCAAAAGCTCAAGCCACGATGCTTATGCCCTGATATAAAAAGAGCATTGAGTTGAGCGAGGTGGCTCACACTTGTAATCCCAGCACTTTGGGAAGCCGAGGCAGGTGGATCAGTTGAAGTCAGGAGTTCGAGACCAGCCTGGCCAACATGGCGAAACCCCGTCTCTACTAAAAATACAAAAATTAGCTGGGCGTGGTGCACGCCTGTAATCCCAGCTACTCAGGAGGCTGAGGCAGGAGGATCACTTGAACCTGGGAGGCGGAACTTGCAGTGATCCGAGACTGTACCATCGCACTCCAGGCTGGGTGACAGAGTGAGACTCTGTCTCAAAAAAAAAAAAAAAAAAAAAATTGAATAATTACAAAGCTCAAACCTAATCACCTGTGTGGCTGCTCCTGGCCCCACCCTGCCTCCTACTCCCCAGAGGAGGGGACAGTTCAGACAGGGATGTGCCCTTCCGGGGGCCTGAGATGATCCAGATATGGGAGCTGGCAGGGAATGAGGACTCCAGCAGGGCTGGGTCAGTAGGAGCACCTGGCAATAGGGCAAAGATCTGGCAGCTGGACTTCTTGGGCCCTGAGAAGGCAAGAGATTGGTATCTGTGTGTGACAGGAGAGGGCGTGGCTGGTGTCTGGCCATCCACGATGGGGGGAGATGTGGGAGAGATGGGGCGGGGGACACAGGGCAGGAGAGGGGCCAGGCCTAGGGCCTCTGTGCCGGGAGGGATAATATGATCTGAGTCACCTGGAAATGGGGCGAGATGGTGCTGATGATCCCGGACTCCTGGGTTTTGTCCCTGGCTCTGTCACTGCTGACTCATGGGCTGCTGACCTAGGAGTGTCCTGGTCGGCGTGCGGGTTTCTCTCAGCCTCTTAGTGTGTCAGAGACAGCCTCTCTGTGAACCCTCGTCATCGGGGGTGTGCCCGGCTTCTGGGTTCTGTGTTCTGGCATCTTCTGATCTTCCAAGACGGAGCAGGATGGGATGATCCCAGCTCTTTGCGCCGCTGACTGGTGACAAGGCCTGTCCTGGCCTGGGACCAGGGGGCGCTTCTCTGGGAGTCCTGGCTGGTCCTGAGACAAAGGCACCCTCCCAGTGAAGCCCCGCCTCCTCTGTCCTCCATCACCCAGCCCAAAGCAAGACCGCCCTCCTCACTCTCCCTCCAACTGACCCGAGCTCCTGGGTTGCGCCCTTGAGGCCCACACTGATGCTCCCAACTTATTTCCCAGCCCTACGCCCTCACCTGCCTGGCTTCCGACTCCTCAAGTTCAGTTTTCCACAGATACTCCCTCCCCACACACACCCCTGTTTTTGTCCCTGCTACTCTCCTTTTGGGAGAACTCTCTCCTCTTCACAGGTCTCTAAGCTTTTACTCACCCTTCTGGTTTCCTCTCCACATGCCACCTCCTCCAGGAAGCCTGCCTGGTGTGCCCCAGGTAGAGTTGATTTTTCCCTCTCCAGTGCTCACACAGAGCTGGTTTTCCCTGCGTGGGAGCTGTTTATTTCAATTCAGGCTGGGCTGATTACACCCTGATGAGCTCCATGCCAGCCCTGGGCAATAGAAGAGTAGGGGTAGAGGATGAGCCCCAGAATCAGACATCGGGCAGGGTGTGAATACCGGTTTTGCCATTATTCTGGGGGCCCTGGAATGTCACATCAGCTCCCAGAGCCTTAGTTTTCTCATCTCTAAAATGCGAACGGGCTGGGCATGGTAGCTCACACCTGGAATCCCAGCACTTTGAGAGGCTGAGGCAGGAGGATCACTTGAGGCCAGGAGTTCAAGGCCAGCCTGGGCATTATCGGGAGACCCTGTCTCTACAGAAAAACAAAAAGTTAGCTGGGTGTGGGGGTGCACACCGGTAGTCCCAGCTACACCAGAGGCTGAAGGTGGAGGTTTGCTTGAGCTCAGGAGTTCGAGGCTTCAGTGAGCTATGACTGTGCCACTGCACTGCAGCCTGGGTGACAGAGCGAGGCTTCATATCTTAAAAACGAAAACAAGAGAACGACAATGATACCCCTACACTGTTTTGCAGTGAGATAAAATGATTTCCTGTTATTCAATGTTATTCGAAGGCACTTAGCATAGTGCCTGGCCCTGAAGCAGACGCTCAAAACATGGTTTACTGGCTGGCTTGCTCCCTGAGAGGCCAGGGCAAGAGGAGGCTGCCCTGGATGGGGAGAGGGAAGGGTGGGGTTGGGGAGGACTGACTCCTCCATCAGATTAGAGGGTCTTCAGGAATTCCACAGCCCTTAGGTCCTCTCCCTCCCCCGCCTCTGGGAAATTGGAGTAAAGTCCAGTAGAGACAGGACTGCCCTGAAGTGAGGTGGGGGGAGCCAGAGGGAGGGGTGGAGGAGGGTGGGAGGGAGGGTTTATGCCTGGGACCTGGATGGACCTCTCTGTGAAGTGGGGGAGTGGCCTGTGAGGGGCTGGACAGCTGGGTAGGACGGTGGGAATGCTGAAGGTCATGGTAAATATGGGGCTTGCTAATTATTTATTTATTAGAGATGAGGTCGGCCGGGCGCGGTGGCTCAAGCCTGTAATCCCAGCACTTTGGGAGGCCGAGACGGGCGGATCGCGAGGTCGGGAGATCTAGACCATCCTGGCTAACATGGTGAAACCCCGTCTCTACTAAAAAAATACAAAAAACCAGCCGGGCGAGGTGGCGGGCGCCTGTAGTCCCAGCTACTCGGGAGGCTGAGGCAGGAGAATGGCGTGAACCCGGGAGGCGGAGCTTGCAGTGAGCTGAGATCCGGCCACTGCACTCCAGCCTGGGCGACAGAGCGAGACTCTGTCTCAAAAAAAAAAAAAAAAAAAAAAAAGAGATGAGGTTTTGCTCTGTCACCCAGGTTGGAGTGCAGTGGCATGATCATGGCTCACTGTAGCCTCCAACTCCAGGGTTTAAGTGATCTTCCTGCCTCAGCCTCCCGAATAGCTGGGATTTACAGGTGTATGCGACCATGCCTGGCCAATTTAAAAAAAAAATTTTTTTTTTAATAGAAAAAGGGTCTCACTATGTTGCCCAGGTAGGTCTTGAATTCCTGGCCTCAAACGATCCTCCTGCCTCAGCCTCCCAAAGTGCTGGGATTACAGGCATGAGCCACCATGCCTGGCCAGACGTTTTGAAACCGACAGACATAAACCGAAATCGATGCACCGATTTGGAGGAAAGTAATTTAACAACGGTCCTCTCAGTCCTGTCCCCTGTGTAAGCCTCCTCCCCTTCACACAGTCATCTCCTCCGAGTCTCTCTAACTAAGCTCTCTCACCAAGTCCCCTCCCTTTGCTCAGCCCCTCTTCCCATCTCTGCCACCAGAAGTGCCCGACCCTGGGACTCCAGCCAGGAATGTGGTCTTTCTTCTCTTCCTTAGAAGAACCCCCAGACATGGCCACCGCCCCCACCCACGGCCCACGTGGTGCCCAACCTGGGGGCAGCACCCGCTCAGCCAGTCTGGCCAGACTGGTCAGCCACGCCTGCCATCACCTAGCACCAGGCCGAGGGGGTGGATGGTCCGCTGGTGTGGGCAATCAGGCTGAGGGCCAGGGACTCTCCCTTTCAGCCTGGTGCCAAGACTCCAATCTGAGCTCAAGGACTTCAGAAAGAAATAGGATCTTGTTGCCTAAAGAAAAAAAAAAAATCCATCCTTTACTATTATTTTTTATTACTATTTTTTTGAGACGGAGTCTTACTCTGCCGTGCAGACTGGAGTGCAGTGGCGCGATCTCAGCTCAATGGAAGCTCTGCCTCCCAGGTTCACCCCGTTCTCCTGCCTCAGCCTCCCGAGTAGCTGGGACTACAGGCGCCCGCCACCACGCCTGGCTAATTTTTTGTATTTTTAGTAGAGACGGAATTTCACCGTGTTAGCCAGGATGGTCTCGATCTCCTGACCTCGTGATCCACCCGCCTCGGCTTCCCAAAGTGCTGGGATTACAGGCTTGAGCCACCACGCCAAACCTACTGTTTTTTATTTTTTAAGAGACAGGATCTTGGTCTGTTGCTCAGGCTGGAGTGCAGTGGTGCGATCTCAGCTCACTGCAACCTCTGCCTCCAGGTTTCAAGCGATTCTCCCACCTCCATCTCCCGAGCAGCTGGGACCATAGGCACACGCCACCACGCCCGGCTAATTTTTAGTATAGACAGGGTTTCACCATGTTGGCCAGGCTAGTCTAGAACTCTTGGCTCAAGAGTTCCTTCGCCTCAGCCTCCCAAAGTGCTGAGATTACAGGCGTGAGCTACTGTTTCCGCCCTAGGAATCAATTTAATATACACTGGCTTCCCTGGCTTTAGTCTTCCTGTTCCCAGAAGGCATGGAGTACAGGCTCTGGGAGCTAGACTGCTCAGCCCACTGAGATCTTTTTGGCTGCAGGACAGTCATCTATTACCGGCTCTAGGGCTCAGAAGCCAGCAGGAGCTTGGGGTTAGAAGGGAGACTTTGTTTTTGCCCCTTTGCTAAGGACTCCCAGGGAGCTGAGCTCAGGGCAAGCTGCATGTGTGTGTGTTACAACTGGGGACTTGGGGCCCATGCCTGTAATCCCAGCACTTTGGGAGGCTGAGACAGGTGGATCACTTCAGGTCAGAAGTTCGAGACCAGCCTGGCCAACATGGCAAAACCCCGTCTCTACTAAAAATACAAAAATTATCCGGGTGCGGTGGCGGGCACCTGTAGTCCCAGCTACTTGGGAGGCTGAGGCAGGAGAATTGCTTGAACCTGGGAGGCAGAGGTTGCAGTGAACCGAGATTGTACCACTGCACTATAGCCTGGGTGACAGAGCGACATTCCTTCTCAAAAAAAAAAAAAAAAAAAAAAAATTGGGGATTTGGCCAAGCCCCTGGAACTCTGGGGACAGGGGTCTGAAAAGTCCTAGCTCCCACCTGATATGACCAGGATCCGAACTGAGCAGCAGCTGCTTTGCGTCCGGAACTTTGCTCCCTCCTCTTGGTATTACACTTTTTGGCTCACGAAGCATTTTTACATCCTTCTCTCATTTCATGTGTGTCTCAGATTGGGGAGTGGGCCCCAGTGTTCTCACTGTACAAAGGAGGAAGTTGGGGTTCAGAGATGGAATTGGCTTCTCCAAGGTCACAGGGCTGGTAGGATGGCTCATGGATACACAGCTTCCCAGCTTTTGTCCTTTTTGGCTTGCGAAGCATTTTCACATCCCCATCTCATTTCACGTCTGTTTTTGTTTTTGATACTGGAAGGGGTGCAACATCCTCATTTTTACAAAGGAGGAAGCTGTGGCTCAGAGATGGTCCCTGGGTTGGAAAGATGGTTTACGGGGTGGGCAGAGATGGGTGAGCTGATCTGGTGGTTTTTATCCTTGATAGAAACCAGCACGTGTGGCCGGGCACGGTGGCTCACGCCTGCAATCCCAGCACTTTGGGAGGCCAAGGTGGGCAGATCACTTGAGGCTGGAAGTTCGAGACCAGCCTGGCCAACATGCTGAAACCCTGTCTCTACTAAAACTACAAAAATCAGCTGAGTGTGGTGGTGTGCACCTGTAGTCCCAGCTACTCGGGAGGCTGAGGCATGAGAATTGCTTGAACCCAAGAAATGGAGACTGCAGTGAGCAGAGATCGCGTCGTCTCAAAACCAAAACAACAACAAAAGTTAGAAACCAGCACATGTGATCCAATTCTGTCAGCACAAAATCACACAGTGCAAGTTACAAAAAAGAAAAAGAAAATAAATGAGTGGCAACCCTGCACTCTCTGACCCCAAAACCAAGGTGATAACAACAGATGTCTTATAAGGTGTTCCTGTAAAAGATCTCTGGGCTTTGGAAAGAGGGCCAGATGCAGGCCTGGAGGTAAATTTCCTTGTTTTCCTCTGCTTTAGGGCTGTGGGAGCCAGAGCGGAGAGGAGAGAAGCACCTCTTGCCTTTGCTGGTGTTTTTCCTGCAGCGGGTGGGTGGGACTGAGCCAACGGTCTCTTGGCATCAACAAAGCATCAACAAATCCCTCTCTAGCTCCACTGAGCTGCTGGCTGATCCCCAAGGACATCCTTCTGGCCTCTCCCTCACACCTGGGTCCTCTAGCCCTGTGTGAGCTCCATGCTTCTTCCCCGCCTTGTGTCTGCTCTATGCCTGGAGGCCCTCCTGCACCTGCCCTCCCCTCAACCTCCAACCCCTCCCTGCTCTCTGCTCCCGATACGCGTGGCTGTGCCTGATACGCGTGGCTGTGCCTGGGAGGGAAGGACAGCTTGTTAAGTCACTTCTGTAGGGCCACAGGTGGACTGTTGTAGGACTTGCATGCCCCCCTCCCCCATGCCTGCTTCTCCAAGTGCCAGTTGGCTGTGTCCCAGGAAAGCAAGGGCAGGAAGTGGCGGGGTGGGGCAGGAGGTGCGGGGGAGGCGGGGGGGTAGGTTCTGGCCATCTGGCCAAGTCATGTATCTACTCAGAAAGCTTGCTAAAGGCTACCTGGCTGGGATCACAGGTAAGAGGCACCTGGGGAAGGAGGCACCCATGCTGGAGTGCCCACCCATCCTAGGCAAGCCCCTGGCCTTCTCTGGGCTTCAGTTTACTCCTTTGAGCCAAGGCAATAAAAGTCCCTGCCCTGCTGACGGCCGGAGGCTGTGATGAGGTCACATCATCGCCAGGAAAGCACTTATCATCAGTCATGATGGTTACTTATCTCTGGTGTTATTTAGCCCATAGGCTCTGTGTGCGGAGAGAGCCTTGTAAAGAAAGCCCCAGGGAGGCGTGGTCCGGGCAGAAACTATCCCTGTTTGTTTTGGTGAGTGTGCTTATGATGGGGGTCAAGGTGTAGGAGTGTGGTTTGAAACTGGAGAATGCTTCATTCTTTCCATCATCAAACATTCCTTTTTTTTTCTTTTCTTTTCTTTTTAGACGGAGTCTCGCTCTATCACCCAGGCTGGAGTGCAATGGCGTGATCTCGGCTCACCACAACCTCCGCCTCCCAGGTTAAAGCGATTCTCCTGCCTCAGTCTCCTGAGTAGCTGTGATTACAGGTGTGAACCACCACACTCAGCTAATTTTTGTATTTTTAGTAGAGATGGGGTTTCACCATGTTGGCCAGGCTGGTCTCGAACTCTTGACCTCATGTTCCGCCCATCTTGGCCTCCCAAGGTACTGGGATTACAGGCATGAGCCACTGCACCCTGCCCAAACATTTCTTTTTCTTTCTTTCTTTTTTTTTTTCGAGACAGGGTCTTGCTCTGTTGCCCGAGGCTGGAGTGCAATGGTGTGATTATGGCTCACTGCGGCCTCCAACTCTTGGCCTCAAGCGATCCTCCCATCTTGGCCTCCCAAAGTGCCGGCCTTATAGGCATGAGCCGCAGCAACCACTTCTAACATTTCTTGAGCATCTGTGATGTATCAAGCCCGGTGCTGGGCACTGAGGTTGCAGAAGGCATTGTTCCTGTCTTCCAGGAGCCCCAGGATAGCAGGGGAGATAGATGTGTATAGAGTTAACCACAATACCAGGCCTCAACTTCCCATCTGTAACATGGGTGGATCATGCTAGATTGTTCCAGCCTGTCCGGTGCTTCATTAGCCGGTCAACAGATCCGTCTCAAATACCTCCCGTGGGTACTCACTGATTGCTTCAACCCAAACCATGGCACCCTTGATGACTTTCCCTCAGGAAGCTCAAGGACTATGCATCCCTCTGGGTCCGAACTGGGCACACAGCCACCAGTGCTGGACAATGGTGGCAGCTCAGGGACACACTGAAGCCCTGGCCCCTGCAGAGTTCCCAGCAGGGTTTGGATGAGAGATGCAAAATGACCACACGGCGGGTGAGGAGGGGCTCCCTCGGTGCTGCGGGGATGAGCCCTAGACACTCTCGATCACCCCCACGATGACCCCTTCCCAGAGGTCCCCTCAGTCATCTGCCCTGAACCAAGATCTTCCTGATCCTAGACCCTCCTCCCTCCCTCCATCTCCCAGGGCTCAGTGACATTCCGGGCAGAAATTTCTGACTCTTTTACTCTGGAACCTCCCTCCCCAGCCCAGTCTCTAGTCAAACTGGATTCCTGGCTGTTCCCAGAACAAGCTGCCCTTCCCCACCTTGCCACCTCTGCCCTTGTTCTCTCTGCCCGAATGTCCTCCTTCACCAGTCTCGCTGCCTTGCACATCTCTCCTAAGGGCTGTGTTCCCAGAACGAGCTGCGTTTGTTCAGCCTGGCCCACCGTCTACCAGAATGTCCTCCTTCAGCCAGTCCCGTTGCCTTGCAAAACGTTTCTGGGGGACCCGTTCATGATGCCTTCTGTGGCATAATCCAAGAATCCAGTGCCCCCAGGAGTTGTGCCACCCAGCACCCCTTTGCAGTCAAGCTCCCCCAGCACCACACCTCCCCACCCCGGAAGAGTTCCCCTTCCCTTTGAAATCTCATGGGACTTTGCACCCACCCTGGCTTTATTGGAAGGCTTTGTATGTCTCCACAGGGTAAACACCCATTTACTGGGGTGATGATGTCTCCAGGATCTAGTTAATGTTTGTCGTCGTTGGTGACCAGCCCCACCCAGTTCTGGGCAAGCAGGGTGGCCCCTGGCAGGAACAGAGCCCACCAGACTAAACTTCTGTGGAGGTGGAGAGGGGCAGGCTTCTGTCTCTTTTTGGCTAAAGGTGCATCATATCCAAGGCCCCTCTTCTAGCCAAACAGAGAAGCCGGTGATAGAGATGGGTGAGAGTGGGTGATGTACCCAGGAGTCCCGGCTTCCCGGCTCCTCACTCCCCTACACGTAACTTTATCCAGCCAGTGCCGCAGAGGCTGCTGGTGAGGCCAGATGCATGAATGATCATAATCACAATAGCAGTGAAACTGCCAGTGATGAAACTGATAAGGACAAGAAAGGACAGTAATCAAGGTGCGGTTTCTCGTGGATGTTTCCAAGACTGCATCCTCAAACTCTCTCCCTGAGGGTCTCCACCCTGTCCTCCCACCTAAACCTAGAATGAGGGGACCCTGGCCTGTGGGGACCCTGGTCTTCAGGCTCCCAAACCTGGCTGGTCTGGCTGCCCCCTGGCCTTGCCCTGTGAATATCCAGCTGTCCCTGGGCTGTGATTCAGTGTCTGTCTCCCGGGTGACCTCAGCATGGGCTTTGAGGAAGGGGAGAGGGTAGTTTCTTCTGAGACTGGATAGTGACTCAGGGACCAGGGGCAGGGGCCTCAAAAGTGCCTTTGTTGGCCTGGGCTCAGGAATCCAGAGAAACTGGTCAGGAGGAGGTCCCGGTGATGAAAGCCCCTCCCTCTGCCCCCGCCCCTCTGCCAGAGCCATATAACTGCTCAACCTGTCCTGAGAGAGAGAGTGCCCTGGCAGCTGTCGGCTGGAAGGAACTGGTCTGCTCACACTCGCTGGCTTGTGCATCAGGACTGGCTTTTTCTCCTGACTCACAGCGCAAAGGAGCTCTCTGTGAACGTTAAGTCCGTCCCCAGCGCTTGGAATCCTACGGCCTCCTCAGCCGGATCCCCTCAGCCTTCCAGGTCCTCAACCTCCGCGGACGCTGAGCGATGGCCTCCATGGGGCTACAGGTGACGGGCATCGCGCTGGCCGTCCTGGGCTGGCTGGCCGTCATGCTGTGCTGCGCGCTGCCCATGTGGCGCGTGACGGCCTTCATCGGCAGCAACATCGTCACCTCGCAGACCATCTGGGAGGGCCTGTGGATGAACTGCGTGGTGCAGAGCACCGGCCAGATGCAGTGCAAGGTGTACGACTCGCTGCTGGCGCTGCCGCAGGACCTGCAGGCGGCCCGCGCCCTCGTCATCATCAGCATCATCGTGGCCGCTCTGGGCGTGCTGCTGTCCGTGGTGGGGGGCAAGTGTACAAACTGCCTGGAGGATGAGAGTGCCAAGGCCAAGACCATGATCGTGGCGGGTGTGGTGTTCCTGTTGGCCGGCCTGCTGGTGATAGTGCCCGTGTCCTGGACGGCCCACAACATCATCCAAGACTTCTACAACCCGCTGGTGGCCTCCGGGCAGAAGCGGGAGATGGGTGCCTCGCTCTACGTCGGCTGGGCTGCCTCCGGCCTGCTGCTGCTTGGCGGGGGGCTGCTTTGCTGCAACTGCCCACCCCGCACAGACAAGCCTTACTCTGCCAAGTATTCTGCCGCCCGCTCTGCTGCTGCCAGCAACTACGTGTAAGGTGCCACGGCTCCACTCTGTCCCTCTCTGCTTTGTTCTTCCCTGGACTGAGCTCAGCACAGGCTGTGACCCCAGGAGGGCCCTGCCACGGGCCCCTGGCTGCTGGGGACTGGGGACTGGGCAGAGACTGAGCCAGGCAGGAAGGCAGCAGCCTTCAGCCTCTCTGGCCCATTCGGACACCTTCCCAAGGCCGCCTCCTGCTAGCAAGAGCAGAGTCCACCCTCCTCTGGATATTGTGGAGGGACGGAAGTGACAGGGTGTGGCAGTGGAGTGGGGAGCTGGCTTCTGCTGGCCAGGATGGCTCAACCGTGACTTTGGGCTCTGCCTGCATCGGTGTTGGCCACTGTCCCCATTTACATTTTCCCCACTCTGTCTGCCTGCATCTCCTCTGTTCCGGGCAGGCCTTGATGTCACCTCTAGGACTGTGCCTTGCTCACCGAAACCCGCACCCAGGAGTATGGCTGAGGCCTTGCCCACCCACCTGCCTGAGGAGGGCAGAGTGGATGGACGGGTTTGGAGGGGAGGGGTGAAGGCTTTGTAAACAGGTTTGGGCAGTGGTGGGGGAGGGGGCCAGAGAGGCCGCTCAGGCTGCCCAGCTCTGTGGCCTCAGGACTCTGCCTCACCCACTTCAGCCCTGGGCCACTGGAGACTGATCCCCTCTGAGTCCTCTGCCCCTGCCAAGGACACTAACCAGCCGGGGAGGGTAGCAGGGAGGAGGGGCGGCCTCACCCTCGGGAGTCCTGGGGTTTTTCCTCCTCCTTCTTCGTGGTTTCTGTTTTGTAATTTAAGAAGATCTATTCATCACTGTAATTATTATTATTTTCTACAATAAATGGAACCTGTGCACAGGAGGAACTTGTATTGTCTCTGATTTCAGCTGTGGAGGTGGGTGGGGCAGGGCTGGAGGCCTAGGCAGGGGGTAGGTGAGGGGCAAGGCCGCTGTGTTTTGGCCAGTACATGAACACTTAAAAAAAAAAAAACGACGAGATCCAGGGAACTGTGAAAAACTGGAGCTGGGCTGGGTGTGGCGGTGAGCACCTGTAATCCCAGCACTTTACTAGGTCGAGGTGGGAGGATCGCTCGAGGCAGGAGTTTGAGACCAGCCTGCCCAACATCGTGGCGCCATCTCTCCAAAAAGTTTAAAAAATGAGCTGGGCCTGGTGGCTCATGCCTGTAATCCCTGTACTTGGGGAGGTTGAGGTAAGCGAATTGCTTGAGCCCAGGAGTTTATGAGGCCGCAGTGAGCTTTGATCGCACCACTGCACTTCAGCCTGGGTGACGGGGCGAGACCTTATCTCTTAACAACAACAAAAAATGAAACGGGCCTCCAAGGTGTCACCTTAAAAAATAAATTAAATGGGCCTCCAACGTATCAAAGTTTAAAAAAAAAGAAATGGATCCCCAAGCCATCACCTAAAAAAAAAAAATGAGATAGGCCCCCAAGGTATCACTTTGTCCAGATGCGGGCCCTTCATTGGTTGGAGGGTAAACCCGTATACAGGAAACAGTGTATGCCTGGGACCCCAGTGAAGGGTTGGGGACCCTAGGAGGGAGGTGCCCACATACGCTCCCAGCTCTGAGGTATGGGCCACCAGCCACCCCCACCCCGCTGTTGCTCCAGTTTTGTCTGGGCAGCCAGGCTGGTCTGTTCCTCTTTGCTGAGTCACCCAGGTTCCCCTTCCCAGCCTTTGCATAGCCGGTCCCTGCTCCCAGCCTGGAATGTCCCTTTTCCCTCCTCCACCCTTCTGGATCCTGCTTGTCCTGAAAGCCCAGCTCCCAGGCGCCTCCCCCATGAAGTCTTCCCACTCTCTTGGATGGAGAAATTATTATCAGCCCTGTTCAAACCCCTGAGGTGCTGAGGGTCACCAAATGCCTTTCACCTGGAGGGCAGCCTCCAAGCCACGTCCAGAGCTCGGCATTCTGATCCCTTGATAGATGAGGGAACGGAGTGTGGCCCAGGCCCAGACCTACAGCTTGGGACTTTGGACTCCGAATTTGGGTGGGGAAGCTGTCCAGGACAGGGCTTGAGCCTCAGCAACCACTTGGGCTTGGCCTTGGCCTTGGGTCTGCCCTGCCGCTGTTGTGGAAAGGATGTTCTAAGGTTGCTCGGGCTTCATTTTCATTTTCTTTTTTTTTTTTTTTTTTTTTTTTTTTTTTGAGACGGAGTCTCGCTGTGTCTCCCAGGCTGGAGTGCAGTGGCGTGATCTCGGCTCACTGCAAGCTCCGCCTCCCGGGTTCACGCCATTCTCCCGCCTCAGCCTCCCAAGTAGCTGAGACTACAGGCGCCCGCCACCACGCCCGGCTAGTTTTTTGTATTTTTAGTAGAGACGGGGTTTCACCATGTTAGCCAGGATAGTCTCGATCTCCTGACCTTGTGATCCACCCGCCTCGGCCTCCCAAAGTGCTGGGATTACAGGCTTGAGCCACCGCGCCCGGCCCATTTTCTCATTTTCTTGTCAGTAAGTTGGAGGTGAGCGGACCCAGCACCCTGGAAGGAGTGACCCCGGGAGGCCCCAGGGAGGGGTCTTCTCCGTCACTTCTTGCTACTTCCCTCCCTCCCTCCCTCCCTCCCTCCCTTCCTTCCTTTCTTCCTCACCCAGCTATTTTGTATTTTTAGTAGAGACGGAGTTTTGCCATGTTGGCCAGGCTGGTCTCGAACTCTTGACCTCAGGCGATCTGCCTGCCTTGGCCTCCCAAAGTGCTGGAATTACAGGCGTGAGCCACTGTGCCTCGCTCCCCGCTTTTTTTTTTTCTTGAGATAGAATCTCACTCTATTTCCCACACTGGAGTGCAGTGGCGCAATCATAGCTCACTGTAGCCTCCAACTCATGGGCTCAAGCAATCCTCCCACCTCAGCCTCCTGAGTAACTGGGACCATAGGTGCTCACCACCACGCCTAGCTAATTAATTTTTTTTTTTTTAGAGATGGGGTCTTGCTATGTTGTCCAGGCTGCTCTTGAACTCCTGGGCTCAAGGAGTCCTCCTGCCTTGGCTTCCCAAAGTGCTGGGATTATGGGGGTGAGCTGCTGTGCCTGGTGGGGAATTCTTGACTTAATCTCCTGGATTGAGGAGACGCCCTCCTCACCACTCACCCACACCTCTGCCGGAGGATATGACTGTGTCTGAATGGACAGGAAGAAAACCCGCATGTGGGCTTTGGATCTTGGGCTAGTCCCTTCACCTCTCTGGGCCTCAGTTTCCCAGCTGGCACAGAGGATGATTATCTAACATCACAGGAAGGCTGGTATGTGTGTTTGAAGTGCCTGACAGTAAGTGCTGGCTGAATGACCTTGTCACCTCAGGTCCAGGCACCTATAGTGTGCCCAGGGTGGCCTCAGGTGCACTGAGAAGGACAGATGGGGAAGATCCAGTGACTGGTCTGGGAAGGTTCCTGGAGGAGGGGGTAAGGAGAAGCAAGGCGTTGCTGGTAGAAGGGAGTGCGGTGAGAGGAGAGGCTCCGGAGCAGGGGAGACCGTCACCCATGGGCAGCCCAATGGGGTTGAAAGCACAGGTTGGTCTAGGATGTCCGATCCTGGCTGCTTCACCCAGTAGAAAGTTCCTGTCTTTTTTGGCCCAACTTCGACGTTTTCGGCTGACCTCATCCATGTCTCTGCATTTGTCAGCCTTCAGGGCTCCCCTGGATGCCTGTCCAGACCTGCCCAGGCTTAGCCACAGTCTCTGCTGGGCCTGGCAAGGGGTGCGGAGAGAGGAGGGAGAGGAAGCATTTTTCCCTCTGTGATTTCCTGTCCTGTGCCTCCTGGTTCTCATGCTCAGCCCCTCTCCTTTCTGCCTTAGGCTGTGCCCTACGTGGATTCCTCACCGGGTCTCAGAAATGCCTCTCTTCTCTACATTCTCGGAGCAGGGCCAGGCGTGGTGGCTCAAGTCTGTAATTCCAGTACTTTGGGAGGCCAAGGCGGGTGGATCACTTGAAGTCAGGAGTTCGAGACCAGTCTGACCAACATGATGAAACCCCGTCTCTATTAAAAATGCAAAAATCAGCTGGGCACGGTGGTGGGCTCCTGTAATCCCAGCTACTTGGGAGCCTGAGGCAGGAGAATCTCTTGAAGGTTGCAGTGAACTGAGATCGTGCCGCTATACTCCAGCCTTGGCGACAGAGCGAGACTCTGTCTCAAATTAGATAAATAAATAAATAAGTAAATAAATTCTGGGGGCAACGAGCACTCACGGCTCTGGTGGGGCCACCTCTGACCAGACCCTGTGCTCTCTGGTCCCTTGCTGGGCCCCAGTGGGTTGGAGATCAAGGCCCAGAGGGCAGGGTCTGAGCCCTCTGCCCAGAGCAGAGAAAAGCCCCGAGCAAGAACACAGCAGGAGACGGGAGATACACCTGCCTGGACGGCGCGATGTGTGGAGTTTACAAACAGTGCTCCCAGCTCTCATCTCCCCTAAGCAGCCCTATTTCCCAGATGAGGAAACAGACCAGGAAAGAGAAAGAGACGCCCCGAAGGCAGTCCACGAATGAGTGAGGAAGCAGGCAGAGGAGGGAACAGAACTGAGCCCTCACTGTGGGCCGGGACCAAAGCAAAAGCTTTAGAGACAGGATTTCACCTGATTCTCACTTTAGTCCTATGGGGACGGGATTGTAGCATTTATACCACCTGGCTTCCGGGCTAGGAAATGGAGGCTGCAGGGGAGGGTGGAGTTGCTCCTGGTTGCCCATGGATAAGAGCCAAGTTGGCCACCTGTCTGCCCCGCCTGTTTGCGTGGGTCTGCCGTTGGTGGCTGGGATGTTAGGCTAGGCTGTATGTGGCGATGGGCAGAACGCTGCCCCTCGCTTAGCCTGAGGGACTCTGGGGCCTGTGTCTGTGCTGTGCAGAGGGGAAGGTGTATGGTGATGGGGATTGGGGGTGCTTGGCTGGGCTGCTCCTCACCTGGCTTGGTGACACATAGGAGCTCAGGTATCGCATTGCAGGGCACCTGGCCATCACTGGGGGCGCCAACTATCAGTACCATGTCGAAGGTCCCAGTGTGCGTGGGGAGGGGTGGGGACATGGTGTGATGCTTGGAAGGTGCTTTGTCTATGGTGTGGCCTCAGACCACCCTGGAGGGGACGAAGCTACCACCCGCATCTGCAGGACCCAGGTTCCCTGGAGGATAAGGTAAGTATGGCCCAGTTCTGGGCTGCAGTCAGATCATGGGGTGCAGGGTTGAGTGAGGGACTGGGGGCTTAGTGTGGGAGGGGGATGGAGGTTCGGCAAGGGAAAGGGCTTTATGAGGGGGCACCGTGGGGTGTTGGGATGGGAGAGGAAGTACCTTCAGGGCCAGGCAGAGGCTCCTGGCCCAGGGTGCAGAGGCTGAGGTGCTGATAGAGGCCGCGGGCCCCAGCCTGTTCCAGCATCCCTAGGCTCCCATTCACCCCATGTAGCTGGAGGAAGCCTCGAGCCCGCAGCTGGGGTAGGGGTGGGAGACTCAGTCATGGTTCACACTTGCCACTTCCCGGCTGGGTCCCTGTGCCTTGGGAGGGCAGTGGATTCTGCACTGAATGTGGCCCATGCGTTTGCTTTTCAAAAAATTTTGAGACAAGATCTCTTTCTGTCGCCCAAACTGGAGTGCAGTGGCATGATCACAGCACACTGCAGCCTTGAACTTCTGGCCTCAAGTGATCCTCCCACCTGAGCCTCCCATGTAGCTGGGACTACAGGCGTGCACCACCCTGCCTGGCTAATTTTAAAATTTGTTTATAGAGACAGGGGTCTTGCTATGTTGCCCAGGCTGACCTCAAACTCCTGGCCTCAAGCTGTCCTCCTGCCTCGGCCTCCCAAAGTGCTGGGATTACAGGTTCGAGCCACTGTGCCTGGTCCCGTCTCATGCATTTGGAACAGTGAGTCTAAGGCACGGTGCAGGGTTCTGGGGCCAGGGACAGTAGGAGATTTGAGGAAGTGTGGGGCTAAGGAGTAGGCGGGGGATCTGGAAGAGCCTCACCTCGGCAGCCACTAGGCCTGTGCCGCAGGCCACGTCCAGGATCAGGGCACTGTGGGGCAGGCCTGGAAGGGTTTGTGTGAGGCGACTGCGAGGCGGGGGGCATGGTACTGCAGGGTGGCCACATCCTGAGGAAAGAGTGCCGGGCCTACAACACCGGTGCCCTAGTGTCTGGGGGATCTCCCTTGTGGGTGGTCTCGGAGTATGCCGGGCCAAGCTGTGTGTGTTGGGGATCAAGCCTGGCTGGGGCTACTATGAGGGGATGCCCAGGCATGAGGTACTTCCCACTGCTATAGGGCCAGGACTGGAGAGTTAGCCCCCAGCCCACTGTATGGTAGACTCAGTCCCCCAGGGACCTTCTCTCCTGGCCAAGGCAGCTCTCTCTACTGAGTCCACATGACTTCTCTCTCTCTCTCTCTCTTTTTTTTTTTTTTGAGACAGTGTCTCCCTCTGCCGCTTGGGCTAGAGGGCAGTGACAAGATCTTGGCTCACTGCAACCTCTGCTTCCCGGATTCAAGCAATTCTCCTGCATCAGTCTCCCGAGTAGCTGGGATTACCAGGCGTCTGCCACCACGTGGGCCTGGCTAATTTTTGTATTTTTAGTAGAGACAGGGTTTCACCATGCTGGCCAGGCTGGTCTCGAACTCCTGACTTCAGGTGATCCGCCCGCCTCAGCCTCCCAAACGGTTTGGGATTATAGGCGTGAGCCACCGCGCCCAGCCCCACAGTGCCTTCTCAACAGCACCTCCTCCAGGCAGACCTCATGGCCCCTGATGGTGCTGCCAATCCAGAGCTGTGGGGCGGGTTCTGGAAGGGGCAGGACTGTAGGGTTCTTAGCCAGGCCTCACTTCATTCTCACAGCCGCCCCCGGGTGCAAGGCTGATTCCCCACTTTACAGGTAGAAAAATGGAGGCTGGTCTAGTGGAGGCAAGGACCCAGATGAGTTTACCTGGTGGTAGTGAGGAGTCCGCGGTCATAGAAGTGGAGCTTTGGGGCCAGTTCGGGGATGCCATGCGCGGCCCCGACCCGCGCCCGCACCTCGGGCAGGCTCCCACCCTCCTCCTGGGCCATGCTGCTGCGGGGACACGGCTGCCCTGTCTCGAAGTCCACCTCAATCACCCATCCCCTCCTTTCCCCCTTCCCTCCTCCCCCTGCAGAGGAGGCTGCCAGACCACCAGCGCGACCTCTATCCCGGCCCCTATCCCAGATGGCGACACTGAGCGCAGACAGGGCGGGCTTGGATATTTACACTCTGGGGCTGCAGGGCTCGGGGAAGGGGCAGGGTGCCCCGCAGCTGGAGGAAGGACCTGTCTTCCTCTTTCCCGCCCTCCGACTGGGAGAGGGTCGGAGGTGGGCGACATCCGGAGCAAAAGGGTCTCGAAGGAGGCCGGAGTCAGAACTCACCGCCAATCGAGCGCGCCCGGCGTGGGCACCTGTACTCCGGGCTGGGCCTGTGCGGCGATCCTGGCCACATCCTCAGCACCAGCCCGCAGTGATTGGCTTTCCGCCAAGAGAAAATAGCCAATCAAAGGAAGGCGCTGGCAGCCCGCCCCCTACCGCCAGCCAATGAGCTCAAGGCTTGTGGCCCTCTTCCAGCCTGGGTGGAGCAGGGACTGCTGAGACGTTTCCTGCTGTGCGGGTTTAGGGGCTTCTCCGTGGTCTGGCCCCGGCCTCCCCCTCCACCGTCAGGTAGCAGCACCTCCACCGTCCCCCTCCAACTGCTCTCCTGCCTCCCGAAGTCCTTTATGCTTCCTAAAAGCATGAGGTTTGTAGGCACTGGGGAGTCCCTGAATTCTCGTGGGCAGGAGAGGGGCCTAGGATTAGCTTTCATTTTTACTTTGTGTTTGTATTTATTTATTTTGTTTTATTTTTGTTTTGTTTTTGTTTTGAGACGGTCTCACTCTGTCGCCCAGGCTGGAGTGCAGTTGCTCGACCATAGCTCACTGCAGCCTTGAAATCCTGGGCTCAAGCCATCCTCCTGCCTCAGCCTTCGGTGTAGCTGGGACTACAGGTGCATGCCACCTTGCCCAGTTTTTTTATTATTATTTTTTATTTTCAGAATTTTTGTAGAGACAAAGAATGTTGTCCAGGCTGGTCTTAAACTCCTAGTCTCAGGCGATTCTCCCACCTCCGCCTCCCAAAGTGGTGGGATTATAGGTGTGAGCCAGCCTTCATTTTTTTTTTTTTTTTTTTTTTTTTTTTGAGACGGAGTCTCGCTCTGTCGCCCAGACTGGAGTGCAGTGGCGCGATCTCGGCTCACTGCAAGCTCCGCCTCCCGGGTTCACGCCATTCTCCTGCCTCAGCCTCCGGAGTAGCTGGGACTACAGGCGCCCGCCACCACGCCCGGCTAATTTCTTTTTGTATTTTTAGTAGAGACGGGGTTTCACCGTGTTAGCCAGGATGGTCTCGATCTCCTGACCTCGTGATCCGCCCGCCTCGGCCTCCCAAAGTGCTGGGATTACAGGCTTGAGCCACCGCGCCCGGCCGCCTTCATTTTTTAGAACGAATCTTGGGTCTAGGCTATGCTGTCCAGTAGAACTCACCAAGGTCTAGGCCGCACTGTCCAGCAGAACTTCTTGCGATGATGTAAATGTCCTATAATCTGTGCTGTTCCATAGGGTAGCCATTAGGAACCTGTGGCTATTGAGTGGTTGAAATGTGGCCAGCGTGACTGAGGAACTGAATGTTAAGTTTTATTTTATTTATTTATTTTTTTGAGATGGAGTCTTGCTCTGTCGCCCAGGCTGGAGTGCAGTGCTGTGATCTCGGCTCACTGCAACCTTTGCCTCCCAGGTTCAAGCAGTTCTCCTGCCTCAGCCTCCTGAGTAGCTGGGATTACAGGCGCCTGCCACCATGCCTGGCTAATTTTTGTATTTTTATTAGCGACGGGGGTTTCACCATGTTGGCCAGGTTGGTCTCAAACTCCTAATCTTGTGATCCACCCGCCTCGGCCTCCCAAAGTGCTGGGATTACAGGTGTGAGCCACCGCACCCGGCAAATTTTATTTTAATAAGTTAAATAGCCACATGTGGCTAGTGGCTACTGTATTGGACAGCACAGAGAGTCTTGCTGCTGGAAGTATAACCTGAAGATGTGCAGTCTCAGCCCCTGCAACATCTTGGGTTCCTCTAGGAGATGCCCTAGGGAAGCTTGTTGGAAATGCAAAAATTAGGCCGGGCGTGGTGGCTCACACCTTTAATCCCAGCACTTTGGGAGGCTGAGGCGGGTGGGTCACTTGAGGTCAGGACTTTGAAAACAGCCTGGCCAACATGACAAAACCCCATCTCTACTAAAAATACAAAAATTAGCCGGGCATGGTGGCAGGCATCTGTAATTTCAACTACTCAGGAGGCTGAGGCGGGAGAATAGCTTGAACTTGGGAGGCACAGATTGCAGTGAGCAGAGATTGCACCACTGCACTCCAGCCTGGGTGACAGAGCAAGACTCCATCTCAAAAAAAAAAAAAAAAAAGAAAAAAAAAAGAAAAAAAAAGTAAACATTCTCAGTTGACCTGGGACCTTCTGAATCGGAATTAGATTGCTGGGAATGGGAGCCAGAGTTTCTGTGTTTCTACAAACTCTGCAGGCGATTTCTAGGCAGCTGAAGGTTCAGAAGCTCTGGTCTAGAGGAACTGTGTGGGAATCAAAGGTTTGGGCAGGCAGAATTTGGCAGAATCTATCGCAGCTGTCCAGGCGAGAGGTGATGGTTGCATGACCTTGGGTAGAGGTCATGACTGGGGAGAGGAACAGATGAACTTCAGAGATGTTTAGGGGGCAGTAGTGTCAGAGATGTTTGAACCAGAGCAACTCCATCTTGAATAGCAGCTGAATAAAATAAGACTGAGACCTACTGGACTGCATTCCCAGATGGTGAAGGCATTCTTCTTTTTTGAGACAGGGTCTCTCTCTGTCACCCAGACAGGAGTGCAGTGACTCGATCTCAGCTCACTGCAACCTCCATCTCCTGCCTCAGCCTCCTGAGAAGCTGGGATTACAGGGGAAAGGCTTATCAGAAACTCAAGGAATACGACCATTTGTCTCTCACCTTCCTGTGACCTAGAGCCCTCTCCCTAGTTTGAGTTGTCCCTGCCTTTCTAGACGAAACCAATGTACATCTTACATATATGGATTGATGTCTCATGTCTCCCTAAAATGTATAAAACCAAGCTGTGCCCCGACCACCTTGGATACATGTCTCCAGGACCTCCTGAGGCTGTGTCACGGGCGTGCATCCTCAACCTTGGCAAAATAAACTCTCTAAATTAACTGAGACCCGTCTCAGATTTTCTGGGTTTATGGGATGAAGAGTAGAATGAACCCTCTAGCATTAGAGGAGAGTGGGAGATATTAGAGTAAACTCATGGTTTTTTGTTATGTTTTGTTTTGTTTTTTTTTGAGACCGAGTCTTGCTCTGTCGCCCAGGCTGGAGTGCAGTGGCGCGATCTCGGCTCACTGCAAGCTCCACCTCCCAGGTTCACACCATTCTCCTGCCTCAGCCTCCCCAGCAGCTGGGATTACAGGCGCCCGCCGCCACACCCGGCTAATTATTATTATTATTATTATTATTATTTTGTATTTTTAGTAGAGACAGGGTTTCACCATGTTAGCCAGGGTGGTCTCGATCTCCTGACCTCGTGATCCACCCGCCTCAGCCTCCCAAAGTGCTGGGATTACAGACGTGAGCCACCGCGCCTGGCCAACTCATGGATTTTAACATAAATAGATGGGAAGATATATAAGTAGACATACATATATGTGTGTGTATTTGTGAATTTCCTAGCTTTGTCTGCCAAAATGACCTAAACACAGTAACACTGCAGTAGTAATCACCACACTGGGCATCCGGATCTTGTTCTAAAACTGCATTCTTGCCGGGTGCGGTGGCTCATGCGTGTAATTCTAGCACTTTGGGAGGCCGAGGTGGGCAGATCACTTGAGGTCAGGAGTTCAAGACCAGCCTGGCCAACATGGAGAAACCCCGTCTCTACTGAAAATACAAAAATTAGCTAGGAGTGGTAGCGTGCACCTGTAATCTGTCTACTCGGGAGGCTGAGGCAGGAGAATCGCTTGTACCTGGGAGGCGGAGGTTGCAGTGAGCAGAGATTGCACCACAGCACTCCAGCCTGGGCAACAGAGCGAGACTCTGTCTCTAAAAAAAATAACTGAAATTCTTGGGGCAGGAAAAGTATGAGATATGCCCGAAACATCTTGAAATATCCCAAAATGCGAGCCTTCTCTAGTTTTTCTCCTCCCTGACCCAGAAACCTGTTCTAGCCTTGGGGCTGGAAGGCCTTTCTCTGACTCATCAAGTTTTATTTATTTTTTTCCTCTAATCCTTTACTCCCCTCAAGTCTTAAGTTTTTGGAGCCTCAAAGCCTTTTCTGTGTCTTTTGCTGAAAATGACCCTCTCAGTCCGGGCAGTGGATATCAAGCTTCCCCTCCCCTCCGAGTCCAGCTCCTGCCAAAGTGATGGGGGGAGCTTGGGGACTTGGGGAAGAGAAAACAGTTTGGGGTGGGAGATGTATTAAAAGAATCCATTGGCTGGGTGCAGTGGCTCACACCTGTAATCCCAGCCCTTTGGGAGGCCAAGGCTGGAGGATCGCTTTGAACCCAGGAGTTTGAGACCAGCCTGGGCAACATAGCAAGACCCCATTTCTACAAAAAACTTCAAAAATTGCCTGAGTGTGGTGGTATGTGCCTGTGGTCCCAACTACTCAGGAGGCTGAGGTGGATTGCTTGAACCCAGGAGGTTGAGGCTGCAGTGAGCTAGGATTGTGCCACTGCACTGTAGCCTGAGCAACAGAGCAGACCCTGTCTCCAAAAAAACAAAACAAAAAACAACAAAAAAACCCTCCCACACACACAACAAAAACCAACCCCAAGTGGTTTAAATATTAGGAGTTTGGTATTTTTCTCACAGCAAGAAGGCCAGTGGTCAGCAGCACAGGGGCCAGCCCAGGGGCCCACTGATCTCACAAGGACCCTGGTGCCCACCTCTCACTTACCACACTGTGTGTTTGCACTGTTGGCTCCTTCTGGTCACAAATGGTGGCAGCAGCTTGAACATTTCTTGCATCCTTACATTCAAAGCCCAAGGCAGGCCAGGTGCGGAGGCTCATGCCTGTAATCCCAGTACTTTGGGAGGCCGAGGTGGGTGGATCAGTTGAAGTCAGGAGTTCGAGACCAGCCTGGCCAACATGGTGAAAACCTGTCGCTACTAAAAATACAAAAATTATCTGGGCATGGTGGTGGGCGCCTGTAGTCCCAGCTACTCGGGAGACCGAGGCAGGAGAATTGCTTGAACCTGGGAGGTGGAAGTTGCAGTGAGCCAGGATCGTGCCATTGCACTCCAGACTGGCGACAGAGCAAGTCCACCTCAAATAATAAAAACAAACAAAACAAAGCCCAAGGCAGGCTAGGAACGGCAGGAGCTTTTCCTTGTTTCTCCTTCCCTCCCTCCCTCACTCTCTCCCTCCCTTCCACCTTCCCTCTCTCCCTTTTTTCCTTTATATTTTTAATTTTATTTATTATTATTTTTTTTGAGAGGGGTCTTGCTCTCTTTCCAGGCTGGAGTGCAGTGGCACAATCCTAGCTCACTGCATCCTCTACCTCCTGGGCTCGAGCAATCCTTCCACCTCAGCCTCCTGGGGAGCTGGGACCACAGATGCTTGCCACCAAGTCGGGCTAATTAAAAAAATTTTTTGGTAGAGATGGGGTCTCGCTATGTTGCTTAGGCTGATCTCCAATTCCTGGGCTCAAGCCATCCTCCCTCCTTGGCATTCAAAATGCTCGGATTACAGGCGTGAGGAACTTGTCTTTCTACATGGGGAGGATATTTCCAGAAGCCACAGAAGCTGGGAAAGTGTGATCTGGCACTTTGAGGCTCAGGTGTGGGGTGTGAGCTTTCCATCCAGGAAGGAGGGAGGGGAGAATGGCTTGTGGTACTATTCCTGGACCACACTGAGGCTCCGGCTGCTACTTCTCGCGGCCCAATAATGAGATGCACATAAACGGGGGAGGAAGAGAGTTTTTATTTCTGTAACTGGTTAGAGGGAGAAGGCCTGAAAATTACCACCAGACCAACCCCAAATTACAAAGTTTTCCAGAGGTTATATACCTTCTAAGCTACATGTCTGTGTGTAAGTGTGCGTTCATCTAAAGACATAAGTGATTAACTTATTTTAATCCGTAACTAAGGTCTGAGTCCCGAAGCTCTTCCTCTGGAGCCTCAGTAAATTTACTTATCTAAATGGGTCCAGGTGCTGGGGTGATTACCATTATCTCCTGCTAAATCATGGAGGTTTGAGGAGTTCCTTCAGACTGCCAATACATTTG
The DNA here is from genome assembly GCF_024542745.1 of Macaca thibetana thibetana. NCBI lineage: Eukaryota > Metazoa > Chordata > Mammalia > Primates > Cercopithecidae > Macaca > Macaca thibetana. Next base: position 137,152,986 of record NC_065580.1, on the reverse strand, counting down.
TTTGCGGAGGCCTGGGGAGTTTCTTTAGACCCACAGTAAAACTTGCTTAATTCTAAATGGTCCTGTTAAGAATTCCTTCATTATTTTGTCATGCTTTAAGGCCCAGGAAAGGCCTGGGCAAAACTCTTGGTGGGCTTTTGTTACATCCCAGCCTTTGTATAAGGGCACTGGCTTTTAATATTTAACTTAACAACTCAGTCAGTACTGAAACAGTTGTTAGGGAGACCTGGCTGCCACAGCGTGGGTTCCCCTGCTGCTCCTGGGGTGTGAGGGTGTGTGTTCCTTCATGTGCACCTGTGTGATGAGCAGGGAATGTCGCAGGTGTCCATTTTGATGTGTGCAGGACCCAGGCCGTGGAGAGCTTGGTCCCCAGGCTACGGACTTCCTTCCTTCCTTCCTTCCTTCCTTCCTTCCTTCCTTCCTTCCTTCCTTCCTTCCTTCCTTCCTTCCTTCCTTCCTCCCTCCCTCCCTCCCTCCCTTCCTCCCTTCCTTCCTCCCTCCCTTGCTTCCTCCCTTTCTCCTTCCTTCCTTCTTTCCTTCCTTCCTCCCTCCCTCCTTTCTTCCTTTCTCTCTCTCTCCTTCCTTCCTTCCTTCCTTCTTTCTTTCCTTCCTTCCTCTCTCCCTCCTTTCTCTCTCCTCTTCCTTCCTTCTTTCTTTCTTTCCTTCCTTTCTTTCCTTTCCTTTCTTTCCTTTCTCTTCTCTCTCCTCTCCTTTCCCTTTCTTTCTTTCTTGCTTGCTTGCTTGTTTGCTTTCTCCCCTTCCCCTTCCCCTTCCCTTCCTTCTTTTTTCTCTTTCTTTTTTTTTCTTTTGTGTGTGAGATGGAGTCTCGCTCTGTCGCCCAGGCTGGAATGCAGTGGTGTGATCTTTGGTCACTGCAACCTCTGCCTTCTGGGTTCAAGCAATTCTCCTGCTTCAGCCTCCCAAGTAACTGGCACTACAGGCATGCGCCACCACGTCCAGCTAAATTTTTTTTTGTATTTTTAGTAGAGACGGGGTTTTGCCATGTTGGCCAGGCTGGTTTCAAACTCCTGACCTCAGGTGATCCGCCTGCCTCGGCCTCCCAAACTGCTGGGATTACAGGCATGAGCCACTGCGCCTGACTTATGGACGCGCTTTCTAACCCTGAATATGCAATGGGAGTTGTGGCTTCAGATTTGCATTTTACCAAAATGGCTCCAGAAGGCGGCGGGGAGAGCCGGCTGGATGAACTGCAAGTTCCGAAGCTGTTGCAATTACTTGGCAAGAGCTGGAGTGTCAAGAGTCAGGGGCTGCAGAGGAGGGGGTGACATTGGTGCTGATGGGGTGTGGGGCTGCTGAGGACCAGATGGCAACTTCCCTTCCTTGGAGTTTTCTTCCTACCTCATCTTCTTCACCGCCTCCTCCTCGCTTTTCTCCTACCTCTAAGCTTAGGAGAGGCCCCGGGCTCTGTCCTGGGTCTTCTTCCTTCTCTGTCTACACCCACTTCCTAGGTGATCTCATCTAGTCCCATGGTTTTAAATACTGCTTATTTGTGGGTGACTCCCAAATTGATGACTCCTAGTCTTGGCTCTCCCCTGAACTCTGAACTTGTTCACCTAGCCATGAAACTGACATCTCCTTGGAGGCCACAGGTCTGGCAGTGAGCCCAGACCCAAGAGTGATTCTTTCCACTCCCAAATCTGCTCCTCCTCAGGGCCCATCTCTGCAAATGCCCCTGAATGAGATCAGGAGTTCGAGACCAGCCTGGCCAACATGGCAAAACCCTGTCTCTCCTAAAAATACAAAAATTATCCGGGTGTGGTGGCACATACCTGTAATCCCAGCTACTTGGGAGGCTGAGGCGGGAGAATCACTTGAACCTGGGAGGCAGAGGTTGCAGTGAGCCGAGATCGTGCCATTGCACTCCAGCCTGGGCGACAGAGCGAGGCTCTGTCTGAAAAAATTAAAAGGAAAAAAAGAAGAAAATCTCAAACACACACAAAAGAAGAGACTAGTGTGATAACTCCCCATGTATTTCTTCATGAGCGTTTCAATAGTTAACAAACTGTGCCCAGCCAGAGTGGCGTTTTCACAGTATCCATCTAATTGAGCTTATCCCTCTGCTTAAAACCTAAAATCCAAGTTCTTTCCTCTCCTCATCTGTAGTGTCTCTTTTCCTTGCTCTGCCACTCCGGCCTCTGCTGTTCCTGGAGAGTGCCAAGGCTATCACGGGGCCTTTGAATTATTTTCCAGCCAGGAAAATCCTCTCACCTTAGCCTCCCGAGCAGCTGGGACTACAGGTGTGCACCACCACACCCAGCTAATTTTTTTTTTTTTTTTTTGTATTTTTCGTAGAGGTGGGGTTTTGCCACATTGCCCACTCTTCCTTCAACTCTGCTTCAGTGGCTTTTTCTTTTTTTTTTTTTGAGATGGAGTCTTGCTCTGTTGCCCAGGCTGGAGTGAAGTGGTATGATCTCGGCTCACTACAACCTCCACCTCTTGGGTTCAAGCGATTCTCCCACCTCGGCCTCCCGAGTAGCTGAGATTACAGGCACGCACCACCAAGCCTGGCTAATTTTTTGTCTTTTTAGTGGAGACAGGGTTTCAACAAGTTACCCAGCTAGTCTCAAACTCCTGACTTCAAGTGATCTTCCCGCCTTGGCCTCCCAAAGTGCTGGGATGACTGGCGTGAGTCCCCACGCCCGGCCCTTTACGAGCTCTTTCTGTGTTGATGCTTGTGGACTGGGTTCATTTTCACCACCACTTAGTCATCCCTCAAGCCTCAAGCTGACACACCCAGTTGATACATCTCCCCTTTCCTGGGGATAGGAAATAACGTTGCCATGCACGTGTCTCTTTGTTCACAAGTGGAAGTTTCTGGAAGAAATGATTTAACCCACTGGAGGGTAGTGAAAACAATTCAGCTGGTTGTGAAATAGAATGAGTAGAAATTAGAAGAGCACATTGCATGTAGTAAGAGTAATTATTGTTTCGCTAGGCTCTTGCTTCAGTTTCACATGTGTGTTTAATGAGCAGCTTTGTGCAATACTTTTTTTTTTTCTTTTTTTTTCTTTTTAGAGACAAGGTCTCACTCTGTCGCCCAGGCTGGAGTGCAGTGGCACAATCCTAGCTCACTACAGTCTCAACTTTCTGGGCTCAAGTGATCCACCTGCCTCAGCCTCCTGAGTGGCTGAGATTACAGGCATGCACTATCACGCTTAGCTAATTCTTAAAAATATTTTGTAGAGACAGGGTCTCTCTATGTGGTCCAGGCTGGTCTCCAACTCCCGGCCTCAAGCGATCTTCCCACTTTGGCCTCCTAAAGGGCTGGGATTACAGATGTGAGCCACTGCGCCCAGCCTGTTTAATACAATTCTTACCATGGGTGGCACCCAGAGACTAAAAACCAGCAGGGCACTATTGAGTCAGGGTACAGGCAGTGTCTGAGGCTCTGGTTATCCTATAGAGTCATCAATGCACGTGTGCTGTAGACTTTTTTTTTGTTTTTGCAAATGAGGGTGAGATCATATCTCACTGTGGTTTCAATGTGCATTCCTCCCTAATGACTAATGAGGTTGAACCTCTTTCCATCGCTTTATTGGCTCCTGGAGTTTCCTTTTCTGTGAATGGCTTTGCTCTTGTATTCCATTGGGTCATTTGATTTTTTTCCCTTTCCCTATTTTTAACTGACAAGGAACAACTGTACATATTTATGGTGTATGACATGGTGTTTTGATATATGGATGTATTGTCGAATGACTAAGCTAATCACTTAACGTATGCATCACCTCACATACTTACATCATTAGTTTGCAGTGAGAACATTTAAATCTACTCTCTTGCCTGCCTGCCTGCCTGCCTGCCTTCCTTCCTTCCTTCCTTCCTTCCTTCCTTCCTTCCTTCCTTCTTTCTTTCCTCCTTCCCTCCCTCCCTCCCTCCCTTCCTTTCTCTTTCTCTCTTTCTCTCTCTCTTTCTCTCTTTCTCAGAGTCTCTCCCTCTGTTGCCCAGGCTGGAGTGCAACGGCGTGATCTCGGCTCACTACAACATCTGCTGCCTGAGTTCCAGCAATTCTCCTGCCTCAGTCTCCTGAGTAGCTGGGATTACAGGCGCCCACCACCACACCTGGCTAATTTTTGTATTTTTAGTAGAGACGGGGTTTCACCATTCAAGACTGGCCAGGCTGGTCTTGAACTCCTGACCTGGTGATCCACCCACCTGGCCCTCCTTTCCTTCCTTCCTTCCTTCCTTCCTTCCTTCCTTCCTTCCTTCCTTCCTTCCTTCCTTCCTTCCTTCCTTCCTTCCTTCTTTCCTTCCTTCCTTCCTTCCTCCCTCCTTCCCTCCCTCCCTCCCTCTCTCTCTCTTTTTATTTCTTTCTCTTTTTTCCCTTCCTTCCTTCCTCCCTCCTTTCTTTCTCTCTTTCTCTCTCTCTCCTTCCTTCCTTCCCTGCCTCACTCCCTCCCTCCTTCCTTCCCTCCTTCCCTCCTTCCTTTCCTCCTTCCTTCCTTCCCTCCCTCCCTCCTTTCCTCCTTCCCTCCCTCCCTCCTTCTCTCGCTTCCCTCCTTCCCTCTTTCCTTCTTTCCTTCCCTCCCTCCCTCCTGCCTGGATCTTGTTCTGTTGCCCAGGCTGGAGTACAGTGGTGCAGTCTCCACTCACTGTAACCCCTGCCTTCTGGGCTTAAGCAATCCTCCTACCTCAGCCTTCCAAGTAGTTGGGACTACAGGCACATGCCACCATGCCTGGCTAATTTTTGCATTTTTTTTTTTTTTAATAGAGACAGGGTCTCAATATGCTACCCAGGCTTGTCTCCAACTCCTGAGCTGAAGCAATCCACCTGCCTCGGCCTCCCAAAGTGCTGAGCGAGATGACAGGCGTGAACCACCGTGCCTAGCCAGCAGCTTTCAAGTGTTCACGAGATTGTTATCAACTATAGGTAGCATGATATACAACACATCTCTTGAATTCACTCCTCTGGCTAACCAAAATTCCGTGTGGGTCATTTAATTTTATCTTTACTAGTTTGTAGGAGTTCCTCAGATACTTCAGATTGTGGATACTGTTTGCGGGGTTGCAACCATTTCCCCCAGGCTCTCACAGCTTTTGGCTTTGCTTGGTGACTTGGGCCAGGGCCGTGGCGGTGGCTGGTGGTGGCCATGAGGGGCTGCAGGACTTCTTTCAACAATATGGTTTATGGTTTATTTATTTATTTATTTATTTTTCTGAGACACAGTCTCACTCTGTCACCCAGGCTGAAGTGCAGTGGTGTGACCTTGGCTCACTGCAACCTCCACCTCCCAGGTTGAAGCGATTCTTCTGCCTCAGCCTCCTGGGTAGCTGGGATTACAGGTGTGCACCACCACACCTGGCTAATTTTTGTATTTTTAGTAGAGACTGGGTTTTGCCATGTTGGCCAGGCTGGTCTCGAACTCCTGACTTCAGGTGATCCACCTGCCTTGGCCTCCCAAAGTGCTGGGATTATAGATGTGAGCCCCCACGCCTGACACACAGTATGGTTTAAACAGAGAGGTGACGGGGCTTTGAGGAACATTTTATTTTTTCTTATTTTATTTCTAACTTTGTGAAACCCTAGGAAATGTCCTAGAAACATCTGCTTTAGGACATGAGACATAAGAGCAAGTAGAGGCCAGGCATGGTGGCTCACACCTGTAATTCCAGCACTTTGGGAGGCTGAAGAAGTGGGATTGCTTGAGGCCAGAAGTTGAAGACCAGCCTGGGCAACTTAGCAAGACCCTGCCTCTACAAAAAAATTTTTTTTAAACAATCAGCCAGGCTTGGTGACATGCATCTGTAGTCTACTCAAGAAGCTGAGGTGAGTCTGGGCAGGGTGGCTCATGCCTGTAATCCCAGCACTTTGGGAGGTCAAGGTGGGTGGATCACCTGAGGTCAGGAGTTCAAGACCAGCCTGACCAACATGCTAAAATCCCACCTCTACTAAAAATACACAAATTAGCCGGGACTGGTGGTGCGTGCCTGTAGTCCCAGCTACTTGGGAGGCTGAGGTGGGAGAATCGCTTGAACCCGGGAGGCGAAGGTTGCAGTGAGCCGAGAATGTTCCACCGCACTCCAGCCTGGGTGACAGAGTGAGACTCTGTCTCAAAAAAACAAAACAAAAACAAAAATAAAAAGAGCAAGTAGAGAAAGAGGGAGTGGATGAGGATGGGGCAGGGGTGCTGGGAGAATGTCCCAGAGAAAGGTCTAGGTGAGCTGGCAGAAAACAAGTGTCTAAAAAGTTTGGTTCTGAACAAATTGATCGATAAATGAATTGGTAAATGTTATGAATAATTTCCATTGCTGTTTTTTTAATATGTTGATGATTTTAAAATTTATTTATTTATTTATTTTTGGGACACAGTCTTGCTCTGTCACTCAGGCTGGAGTGCAGTGTCGCAAACACAGCTCACTGCAGCCTCCACCTCCTGGGCTCAAGCGATCCTCCTACCACAGCCTCCTGAGTGGCTGGGACTACAGGTGTTCACTCCCACTCCTGCCTAATTTTTGTATTTTTTTTTGGTAGAGACAGGGGTCTTGTTATGTTGCTCAGGCTGGCTTTGAACTCCTAGGCTTAATCGATCCTCCTTCCTCAGCCTCCCAAAGTGCTGGGATTACAGGCATGAGCCACTGTGTCCGGCCTGCATTTATGCTTTTTTGCCCGTTTTATTTTATTTTTTACACTTTTATTTTGGGATGAATAATGTTTTTGAAACATGGGATGGTTTGACGACTTTATATCCCTTTTAAAACATTTTTAAAGTATTTCCATTCGTTTTTCTTTAAACATTTTTGAATTAATTTTAAGGTAGCAAAGATTTTTCTTTACATTTGGCAGTGGGTTTTTTAAAATTTAAATTTCAAAATCATATCGGGTTCCAAGTGAATCGCCTGAAAACAGTTTGGTTGCAATAATGATTTCCACACATTGGTTTGTGAATTAATACAATTTTTGCACCCTGAGTGGTTTCTTTTTACAAATTTACACTTATTTGAAAGTAATTTTGTCTCATTTGTAGCTTATTTTGTTTTGAAAAATTCTTGAGTTCCTTTTCCTTCACAGATACCGACTTCATTACTCATCAGCTCCCACACGCTGCCAAAGGCCCCTCACAGGCTCTTTCCTTGGTTTCTCCCCACAACTTTCCCTGCCCGGTTCTAAGTATTCTCCAGTTTTATAGATAAGGAAATGTGGGGCAGGAGCTCTTGAACCAGCTCGGTTCAAACCCAAGTCTGTCATCTCCGAATCAATTTGTTTAACCAGGATACAGTCCTTCATACTTTCATTGCTTTTTAATTATTATTTTCGCATGTAAGTAGCTTGGATAAAACCATCTTTAGAAAGAAAAAATGCAGGCCAGGAGTGGTGGCTTACACCTGTAATTCCAGCACTTTGGGAGGCTGAGGTGAGAGGATCCCTTGAGTTCAGGAGTTTGAGGTCAGCCTGGGCAACTTAGTGAAACCCCATCTCTACACACAAGCACACACACACACACAAATAGCCGGGTATGGTGGCGCACGCCTGTAGCTTAGCTACTCAGGAGGCTGAGGCAGGAGGACCATTTAAGGCCTAGAGTTCAAAACAACCTGGGCAACATAGCAAGATCCCCCTCTCTAAAATATTAAAACAAACAAACAAACAAAAAATAATAAAAAACAGAAAGAAGAAATACCAAGCTCCAATAAGTATACAGACATATTTATCCTTTTTGCATATTTTCTGGCAAAAAAAAAAAAAAAAAAAAAAAGTGAAGATTTGAAACAAAATGAAGTTTCTTGCTCTGTCACCCAGGCTGGAGTGCAGTGGCCAGATCTCGGCTCACTGCAAGCTCCGCCTCCCGGGTTCACGCCATTCTCCTACCTCAGCCTCCCGAGTAGCTGGGACTACAGGCGCCCACCACCTCGCCCGGCTAGTTTTTTGTATTTTTTAGTAGAGACGGGGTTTCACCGTGTTAGCCAGGATGGTCTCGATCTCCTGACCTCGTGATCCACCCGTCTCGGCCTCCCAAAGTGCTGGGATTACAGGCTTGAGCCACCGCGCCCGGCCCAAAATGAAGTTTTAACTTAGGAACATGACGTAAAAAAAGATTTTGGTCCTGATCATTTCTTTGTGATTTTGCCTCCAGCAACCCAGGCATGACGAGACCTGCACAGGGCGAGCTCCTGGGGATGACGTGACCTTGCTGTTACCAGGAAACCGGCCTCGCAGGCCTTGGGGACAAAGCGAGTCATTAGGAACTTCTCCACCCCCTCGCGCGGGGCGCCCAGGCGCGCCCCGGTGTCTGCTGCCCCCGCGCGGCCGCCCTGCAGTCCTGCACCCTCGAGGCGCACCTGAGAGCCGATGGGTACCCGGGCTGGCAGAAGTCAGAGGTGGGCTTCCTGCTTCTCCTCTCCCTGGGTCCTGGGGCGGAGAAGGGCAAAGGCCGGTGAATGGCGCCCTCCCGGCGTTGTGCAAGGCAGCGGCTACTGATAACTGGGGTTTCCCGCCTGGTCCTCCCTGCTCCCCTGCAAAGTGAAACTCCAAGGCCACACAGAGCAATAGTGCATGGGTGACCTTGAACCTGGTGCCGAATAAGAGAGAGAAGGGCGCGAGCAGGGGGAAGCTTTGGACTGAGGGTTCAAGGCTCCCAGTTCGTCTACATCGGAGGCTTCTCCCACAGCAGGTCCTGCTGCCTTCAGGTGCAACCTGGTAGGTAGGGCCGTTATTCCTTTCTTTCTTATTTTTGGACAGGATCTTACTTTGTCACCCAGGCTGGAGTGCAGTGGTGGAATCACGGCTCACTGCAGACTTGACCTCATGGGTTCAAGCGATCCTTCTGCCTCAGCCTCCTGAGTAGCTGGGACCACAGTTATGTGCCACCATGCCTGGCTAATTTTTGAATTTTTTTGTAGAGATGGGGTCTTCCTATGTTGCTCAGGCTGATCTAAAACTCCTGGGCTCTAGCAATCCTTCCACCTCCGCCTCCTAAAGTGCTGGGATTGCAGACCTGAGCCACTGCACCCAGCCATCTTTTTTTTTCTTCTTTTTTCTTCTTTTATTTTCTATCTTTTTTTTTTTTGAGACAGAGTCTCGCCCTGTCACCTGGGCTGGAGTGCAGTGGGCATGATCTTGGCTCATTGCTTGCAACCTCTGCCTCCTGGGTTCAAGCAATTCTCCTATCTCAACCTCCCAAGTAGCTGGGATTACAGGTACCCACCACCACGCTGGGCTAATTTTTTTTGTATTTTTAGTAGAGATGGGGTTTCACCAAGTTGGCCAGGCTGGTCTAGAATTCCTCATCTCAGGTGATCCACTGGCCTCAGCCTCCCAAAGTGTTGGGATTACAGGCGTGAGTCACTGTGCCCAGTCAGCTTTCATTTCTTAATTCAAAAAATTTACACAGAGCTCCTTCTGTGCCCCTGGCACCATTCTAGGCATGGGACACAGCAGTGAGGGAGGTTCACGGTCCTTACCTTCAGAAGTGGCTTGGCAGGAAGGTAAGAAGGCAGGAAGATGAGAAGGCCATCCCGGGGTTTCTGGCTTGTGGGCCTGCGTGATTGGGACTGCTCTCCCTCAGTTAGCTTAGGGGACATCCCGAGTTGGTTTCATTCCCCAGCTGAGGTTTCTGACCTCTGACACTAGATATCCAGGCTTCTGTGGGCACCCATTCCTGTGGTCTGGGCAGCCACAGAGCCACAAAGAACCCTGGCTGGAATCTAGCTTGGGGATCAAGACCAGGGCTTTGGTGGGGGTAGGGAAGGGCAGGTGACTAGAGCTAGGACTGAGACATGAGCCTAGCTTTCCCATGGGGCCACCGTAGGGGCTGTGGGGCAGAGTGAGGTCCTTCTGCTCTAGCTCCCACCCTGACCACGGGGAAGTGTGGTCAGTATGAGGCTGGAGATATCAGCTCAGCCTCTGTGGCAGTGGAGTTCTGGGGACAGGGATGCCAGGTGATGGTGGCAGCAAACCAAAGAGAGGAGGGAAAACAAATTGCAAATCCCAGTCTCAGCCACCACTTTCTTTCATTCTTTTTTATTTTTTTGAGATGGAGTCTTGCTCTGTCACCCAGGCTGGAGTGCAGTGGCCTGATCTCGGCTCACTGCAACCTCTGCCTCCCGAGTTTAAGCGATTCTCTTGCCTCAGCCTCCCGAGTAGCTGGGATTACAAGCGTGCACCACTATACCCAGCTAAGTTTTATATTTTTAGTAGAGACTGGGTTTCACCATGCTGCCCAGGCTGGTCTTAAACTCCTGGCCTCAAGTGATCTGCCTACCTCGGCCTCTGAAAGTGCTAGGATTACAGGCGTGAGCCACTGCACCTGGCTCAGCCACCACCTTCTGACCCCCAGCAATCCCTTTGCCTCTCTCCCCAAACCTACTCCTTCTTTTCCCACCCCTACTTGGTGGGCAGCACTACTATCTGCCCTTCACTCGAGTCTTCTGGGTTGGGTGTATCCCTGACTCCTGTCTCGCTTTACATCTTTTCCTGTTCATTCCTCTGTTGGGATGCAACTCTCTATGTGTCTTTCATGTTTCTGTATGTCTTGTGAGTGAGGCACTAATGGATTGCCTTTTGCCCTGGACTTTCTTTTCTAGGTTATCTGTGTATCAGACAACCTTGGAAGATATAGTGTCTCCTTCTGGGGCAAAAGGCAGCCCTGCTTACTGCTCATTAGAAAAGATTTGGGTTCCCTGGCCAGGCGTGGTGACTCATGCCTATAATCCCAGCACTTTGGGAGGCTCTGGCAGGTGGATCACCTGAGGTCAGGAGTTCAAGATCAGCCTGGCCAATATGGTGAAACCCCGTCCCAACTAAAAATACAAAAATTAACTGGGCATGGTGGTGTGTGCCTGTAATCCCAGCTACTCAGGAGGCTGAGGCAGGAGAATTGCTTGAACCTGGTAGGTGGAGGTTGCAGTGAGCAGAGATGGTACCACTGCACTCCAGCCTGGGCAACAGAATGAGACTCCATCTCAAAAAAAAAAAAAGAAAAAAAGAAGACTGGGCGAGGTGTCTCCTGCCTGGAATTCCAGCACTTTGGGAGGCATTGGCAGGTGCATCACCTGAGGTCAGGGGTTTGAGACCAGCCTGGCCGACCTGGAGAAACCCTGTCTCTACTAAAAATACAAAATATTAGCCGGGTATGGTGGTAGGCGCCTATAATCCCAGCTACTTGGGAGGCTGAGGCAGGAGAATCGCTTGAACCCGGGAGGCAGAGGTTGTGGTGAGCTGAGATTATACCACTACACTGGGTGACAGAGCAAGACTCCATCTCAAAAGAAAAGAAAAGAAAAGAAAAGATTTGGGTTCCCTAAGCTCAGGCCACCTCTCCTGTAACACACCCACCTCAGATACTGCCAGGTATCATCAGGCCCTTGTCACATCACCCTGTGGGATTTGGGGCTCAAGGAATGAATGGAAAGTACTAATACTCTAGTTCACTGCTATTGCCATGAGTAACATTGTCTTTGATCTCTGACCTGGGAGTCTTGTGTCTTCCTGTGGCAGCCATGGAGCTCTGGCTGGTTAACTTGTTAGCATGCAAGTGGGCATCGTCTCAGATCATCTTGGATCTTGACATCCTCCAATTCTATCTGTTGTACCTGCTACAGATTTCTGGCATCTGTTGTCTCCATTCCTCAGCCCAAGGCTCCCATCATCACATGTCTGGGGGTTTATTTTTTCTGGATTCCTTTTTCTCTCCCTACCCCAGAGTCCTCTGCCTCAGTTTCCATGCACATTGCTTGAGCTGCCTGCTGCAAGGCCCCCACCTGACCATCTGCTGGAGGGCTTTCTCTGGTGTTTGTGCTGGTGAGGTCGGACGTTCAGGGGAAGTTAATGTCCAACAGGAAGCAGACAGGTCATGGAAGACAAATACCCCAGTATTCATGCTCCTTGGGTGGGGTGACTCTGAGGTGTGTTCTGCACCATTTTCCAGGGGATTTTGGGGATCAGCCCCAGTTGTCTGAACCCAAACCCTTCTCATGAACTCATCTGTCCTTTCCTCCCTCCCTCCTCCCTCCCTCCCTCTCTCTCTCTCTCTCTCTCTCTTTCTTTCCTCAGAGTCTTGCTCTGTCACCCAGGCTGGAGTGCAGTGGCATGATCTCAGCTCACTGCAACCTCCACCTTCCAGGTTCCAAAAACCTCCTACCTCAGCCTCCTGAGCAGCTGGGATTACAGGCGCACACCACCACGCTTGGCTAATTTGTTTTTTGTATTTTTAGTAGGAATGGGGTTTCACCATGTTGGTCAGGCTGGTTTCGAACTCCTGACCTCGTGATCCACCCACCTTTGCCTCCCAAAGTGCTGGAATTACAGGCGTGAGCCACCGCGCCTGGCCACTTGCCTCACTTTCTGACTCCCTATGGATGCTTGCAGGGTCCACTCCCCAAATAAACTCCTTGCACTTCAATTTTTTTTCTTTGTTTAGAGATAGGGTTTTGCTCTGTCATCCAGGCTGGAGTGATCTGGGCTCACTGCAACCTCTATATCCTGGGTTCAAGCGATTCTCCTACTTTAGCCTCCTGTGTAGTTGGGACTACAGGTGTGCACCACGATGACTGGCTAATTTTTTTGTTTCTTTGTAGAGACAGGGAGTTGCTATGTTGCCCATGCTGGTCTCAAACTCCTGGCCTCAAGCGATCCTCTTACCTTGGCCTCCCAAAGCATTGGGATTACAGGCATGAACCCCATTCCTAGGCAGCACTTGATTCCTGTTCCAAAATCTGGGAAAATCTGACCCAAAGAAAGCTTTGCTCTAAGACCTCCTTGGCCTTGTTGGGGCCAGACGTGGACTGAGGTTTCAGAGGAAGCAGTGGAGTGGCAGGAGCCAGGTAAAGGTGGGGAATCTCTTGTGGCAATCGGGTCCCCATGGTAACTTGGCCCCCACCCTGTGGCATCTGTGAGGTCACCCTGCTTTTCCCAGCCGGAGGAGGAGTGGGAGGCCAGACATGGAGGCCGTTCCTCCAGTCAGATCCAGCCTTTTGGGGATTCTGTTGCAGGTTATAAGGCTCACAGTGCTGGTGAGTGGGGGCTGGGGGTAAGTGGGGCGGGGACGACACACCGGGCTCTTTACAAAGTCACCTCAGAGCTGCCGGACCCAAGCCCTGCCTGTCCCATCCAGTGGAACTAGGTAGCTGCCTGCCTTCCAGAATAATCTGACAGCTCCCAGAAGCCCCACTCCAAACTACAGTGCTGAAATTTTCTTTTCTTTTCTTTATTTAGAGACAGGGTCTCGCTCTATCACCCAGCCTGGAGTGCAGTGGTGCCGGCTCAGCTCATTACAGCCTCCAACTCCCGGTCTCCAGCAATCCTCCCCCTTCAGCCTCCAAGTAGCTGGGATTATAGGTGTGCACCACTACACCCGACTAATTTTTGTATTTTGTATAGATGGTGTCTCACTATGTTGCCCAGGCTGGTCTCCAACTCTTGGCCTCACATGATCCTCCTACCTCAGCTTCCCGAGGTGCTGGGATGACAGGCGTGAACCACCGCACCTGGCAGAGTTTTCTCTATTGAGGGTCCCTCCTATGGGTGGATCGTTGTTTTTCCCATATATATATATATATATTTTTTTTTTTTTTTTTTTTTTGAGACAGAGTCTCGCTCTGTCGCCCAGGCTGGAGTGCAGTGGTGCGATCTCGACTCACTGCAAGCTCCGCCTCCCGGGTTCAAGAAGTTCTCCTGCCTCAGCCTCCCGAGTAGCTGGGACTACAGGCGGCTGCCAGCACGCCTGGATAATTTATTTTTTATTTATTTTTATTTTTAGTAGAGACCTGTTAGCTAGGATGGTCTCGATCTTCTGACCTTGTGATCTGCCCACCTTGGCTTCCCAAAGCGCTAGGATTATAGGCATGAGCCACTGTGCCTGGCCCATTCATCTTTTGTTTTTTTTGTTTTTTTTTTTTGAGATGGACTCTTGCCCTGTCGCTCAGGCTGCAGTGTAATGGCATGATTTTGGCTCACTGCAATCTCCGCCTCCAGTTCAAGCGATTCTCCTGCCTTAGCCTCCCAAGTAGCTGGGATTACAGGCATGCGCCACCATGCCCAGATAATTTTTTGTATCTCTAGTAGAGACGGGGTTTGACCACATTGGCCAGGCTGGTCTCACACTCCTGACCTCGTGATCCACCCACCTCGGCCTCCCAAAGTGCTAGGATTACAGGCGTGAGCCACCGTGCCCGGCCATTCATCTTTTTTAAATATACAAATGCTTGCGGTTGGGGTCACAGCTCAGTCACACTTAGGAGGCCGAGGTGGGAGGATAGATTGAGCTTGGGAGGCCAAGGCTGTAGTGAGCCATGATCATATAACAGGGTGCAGTTGAGAAAGACAGACACCATTAGATTTGCATCTTGGGTCCGGGCGCAGTGGCTCACGCCTGTAATCCCAGCACTTTGGGAGGCCGAGGCGGGCAGATCACCTGAGGTCAGGAGTTCGAGACCAGCCTGACTAACATGAAGAAACCTCATCTCTACTAAAAATACACAATTAGCCAGGCATGGTGGTGCATGCCTGTAATCCCAACTACTTGGGAGGCTGAGGCAGGAGAATCGCTTCAACAGAGGAGGCGGAGGTTGCCATGAGTCGAGATCACACTACTGCACTCCAGCCTGGGCAACAAGAGTGAAACTCTGTCTCAGGAAAAAAAAAAAAAAAGATTTGCATCTCGGCTGTTTCACTCTCTAGCTGTGTGACTTTGGGCAAATCACTTCACCACTCCGAACCCCCGTTTCCTCTCCTATAGAAATGATCTTGTGGGATCACGTGGGATAGCATAGGTTTCCCTCCTCCCTGGTCTCAGCACCATAACCTGGGAGGTCCTATTTCCTACCTCTACCCTCATTCTTCTCCCTGCTGGACCCTTTGGTCTCAGCATAGCTCCACCCTCCATGCCCCAAGCTCTGCAAATCCAGCCCATGAGTGGGGGGCTTGCAGCCAATCTCAGATGGTGTGCCTGTGGACACGGGGATGGGGGTCCAGATGGGTGGATTGGTGTCGCTGAAGGGCTGGGGGCTTTCCAGCTCTGATGAAGGATCTTTCAACTCCAGGACTCAAGAACAGCTTTCCCCCACCTCACCCCAGTCCTGCACGCTTCATCTCAGTGAATGGGAGACCCCATTGTCCAACTCGCCACCCAGATCAGAAAATTTTTTTTTTTTTTTTTTTTGAGACGGAGTCTCACTCTGTTACCCAGGCTGGAGTGCAGTGGCACAATCTTGGCAAACCGTAGCCTCCATCTCCTGGGTTCAAGCGATTCTCCTGCCTCAACCTCCCAAGTAGCTGGGATTACAGGCGTGCACCATCATGCCCAGCTAACTTTTGTAGTTTTTTTTTTTTTTTTGAGACGGAGTCTCACTCTGTCGCCCAGGCTGGAGTGCAGCGGTGGGATCTCGGCTCACTGCAAGCTCCGCCTCCCCTGGGTTCATGCCATTCTCCTGCCTCAGCCTCTTGAATAGCTGGGACTACAGGCGTCCGCCACCACGCCTGGTTAATTTTTTCCATTTTTAGTAGAGATGGGGTTTTACCAGGTTGTCCAGGCTGGTCTCAAACTCTTGACCTCAGGTGATCCACCTGCCTCGGCCTCCCAGAGTGCTGGGATTACAGGCGTGAGGCACTGTGTCCGGCCGAAAATCTGAAGTCTTTCTGGGTCCCTCTCCTTCACCCTTCTCATTAGGTCTGTCATGAATTCTGTGGCCCCTGCCCCACGTCTCTCACGCCTCCCTGCCCCCAATGGCATTGTCCTTTGCCCCCAGCAGCCCTCCTGATGCCAGAGGACAACTGGTGCAGAGGCAAAGCCCAGCTACTTAGAAGAAGACAAGTGACCTGGGTTCAAAGCCCACAAGATTGGGGCAGGGGATCCTCACATGGTAATAATAGCCACGCAACCTCCTTCAGTCTGGAGTATTGTAAATAATCATTTAAATCCAATGGAGGCCAGGTGTAGTGGCTCACGCCTGCAATCCCAGCGCTTAGGGAGGCTGAGACAGAAGGATTGCTTGAGGTCAGGAGTTCGAGACCAGCCTGGATAACATAGCAAGACTTCCACCTCTACAAAAAAAAAAAAAAAAAAAAAAAAAAAAAAAATTAGCTGAACGTAGTGACATGCACCTATAGCTCCAGCTACTTGGAAAGCTAATGAGGGGAGGATTGCTTCAGCCTAGGAGTTCAAGACCAGCCAGGCATAATAGAAAGACTCCATTTCTTAAAAAAAAAAAAAAAAAAAAAAAAAAAAATTAGCCAGGCATGGTGGCATGCACTTGTGGTTTCAGCTTTTTGGGAGGCTGAGATGGGAGGATTGCTTAAGTGTGGGAGGTCAAGACTGCGGTGAGCTATGAGGACGTCACTGCACCCCAGCCTGGACAACAGAGTGAGATCCTGTTTCTTTAAAAAAAAAAAAAATCCAAATCCAATGGAAAGGAACCCAAATATAATATGAAACACCTTCTAATGTTCCCTTCTCAGAAGGGAGTCCTTCAAAGTGGACAGAGTTCATCCTTGCACATATAGGGAGCTGAGGCCTTTGGGTGGGGATCTGACTCAAGGTGGTCCAGCAGCTTCACCTCTACAATAAAAGTGGGGATCCTGGCCAGGTGCAGTGGCTCACGCCTGTAATTCCAGCACTTTGGGAGACCGAGGCGGGTGGATCGCCTAAGGTCAGGAGTTCAAGACCAGCCTGACCAAGATGGTGAAACTCCATCTCTACTAAAAATAGAAAAACTAGCCAGGCGTGGTGGTGGGCACCTGTAATTCCAGCTACTCAGGAGGCTGAAGCAGGAGAATCACCCAAACCCGGGAAATGGAGGTTGCAGTGAGCTGAGATAGCACCATTGCATTCCAGCCTGGGCAACAAGAGTGAAATTCCGTCTCAAAAAAAAAAAAAAAAGTGGGGTTCCTGCCCCAGGAGGGTGATGATGGGTGATGATTGTCTCTCTCTCTTCTCCGGCAGCTGGTTCAGAACCGAGATCACCTCTATAATTTCCTGCTCCTCAAGATCAACCTCTTCAACCACTGGGTATCAGGGCTGGCCCAGGAGGCCCGGGGGTCCTGTAACTGGCAGGCCCACCTACCCCTGGGAGCTGCAGCCTGCCCGCTGGGCCGGGCTCTCCGGGCTGGGCTGGCTCTGATCCAGGTCCCCGTGTGGCTCGTGCTACAGGGACCCAGGCTGATGTGGGCTGGCATGTGGGGCGGCACCAGGGCCCTGGGCCTGGCCTTGCTCAGTGCCTGGGAGCAGCTGGGCCTGTCTGTGGCCATCTGGACAGACCTATTTTTGTCATGTCTGCACGGCCTGATGTTGGTGGCCTTGCTCCTGGTGATAGTGACCTGGAGGGTGTGTCAGAAGGCCCACTGCTTCCGACCGGACAGGCAGCTCAGTAAGGTGGGTGGTTTCGGGGTGAGACTGGGGTGTGGAGGGCAAACCTGGGGTGTTGTGTGTGACCAGGGCTGGTTGGGCTTGTGCGGGGGAGCCACAGCCAAGCAGTGAAACCCTATGAGCTCCTAAGGGCCACCCGCCCATCTGTCTCCCTGTTCCAGGCCTTGCAAATGAACTGCGTGGTGAGGAAGCTCCTGGCACAGCTGAGACGTCTGTATTGGTGGGTGGAGACTATGACTGCCCTCACCTCCTGGCACCTGGCCTATCTCATCACCTGGACCACCTGCCTGGCCTCCCACCTGCTGCAGGCTGCCTTTGAACACACGGCCCAGCTGGCCCAGGCCCAGGAGGTTGAACCCCAGGAGGTCTCAGGGTCTTCCTTGCTGCCCTCACTATCTGGGTCCTCGGACTCGGAGTCTGGACTAGTTTTGTCAGAGCAAGAAACTCCCAGAGCATAAATGTATTCCCATCTGCCGCTCCTGGTCTGGCCTGGCTCACGGTCTCACTCCCTCTTCCCTAATGGGCTGGAGAGACGTTGTGTGAATGACGTGCATGTGTGTGCGTGCATGTGAGCCCAGGACTGCCTCTGGGAAGGAAATTACATTCTGTCAGCATCTTCTATGGGCCAGATATCAACCATCTCAGACAATTTACTCATAATCGGGTTTAAATCTCCTAGCAACACAGGCATCAGGTTTGATTAGCACCATTTACAGCTGAGAAAATTGAGCCTCAGAAGGTTGAACTTTCCCAAGGTCACAGTCTGTCAAGGGCAGAACCAGCACTGGGTCTCTAGATTTTTTGTTTCCCAGAATCCTTAACTTTCTCTAGGTGCGTGCCCCTGATTCTCAGAAGTATTGGTGCTCAGGGTTTTAGGGGAGATGGGCAGTTAGAGACTTTGGCCTCTGGGGGGTGCCAGGGCCTCACATTTCAGAGATTTAGAAACTTCCTTTGAGAAACAGTTGTGAGCCAGGCTTCAAGGAACCCATTCATTCATGCACTTGGCCACTCATCCATCCACCTATCCACCTGCCACAAAGCCATCCACAGAACCATCCATCCACCCACCCACCAATCCATTCATCCACTCATCCATTCACCTGCCCATCTACCCACACATCCATCCATCCATCCCTCCACCCATGCATCCATCCACTCATCCACTCATCCATCCATCCATCCATCCATCCATACATACATACATACATACATACATCATCCACCCACCAACCCACACATTCATCCATCCATCCCTCCAACCACCCACCCACTGATCCATTTATCCATCCACCCATCCATCCACCCAACCACCCATCCATTCACCCACCCATCTACCTACCCATTTAATCACCCATTCATCTATGCATTCATCCACCCATTCATGCATCCATCCACCCGTCCACCCATTCATCCATCCATCCATCCATCCATCCATCCATCCATCCATCCATCCACCCATCCATCCACCCATCCATCCATCCATCCACCCATACATCCACATACCCACCCATCCATCCATCTACCCACCCACTGATCCATTTACCCATCCATTTATCCAACCACCACCCACCCACACATCCATTCACCCGCCTGTCTACCTACTCATCCACTCACCCATTCATCTACCCATTCATCAACCCATTCATACATCTATCTATCCACCTACCCACCCGCCCATCCATCCACCCATTCATCCATCTATCCATCTATCCAACCAGTGATCCATTTACCCATCCATCTATCCACCCACCCACCCACCTATCCATTCACCCACCCATCTGTCTACCCATCCACTCACCCATTCATTTACCCATTCATCAACCCATTTATGCATCCATCCATCCACCCACTCACCCATCCACCCACCCACCCATCCACCCATCCATCCACCCATCTATCCATCCATTCATCCATCCATCCATCTACCCATCCACTGATCCATTTACCCATCCATCCATCCATCCATCCATCCATCCATCCATCCATCCATCCATCTATCCATCTACCCATCCACTGATCCATTTACCCATCCATCCACCCAACCACCCATCCATTCACCCACCCATCTGCCTACCCATCCACTCACCCATTCATCCACCCATTCATGCATCCATCCATCCATCCATCCATCCATCCATCCATCCACCCACCCACCCATCCATTCATTCGCAGAACCAACCGCACTCACCCACCCAGTCTGTTGAAGAGCCATCTGTCTCCCTGGGGAAAGGGGAAACCTATCCAGTATCTCAGCACTCCTCTAACCTGTGAGTAAGGACACAGGGTCCTGTTGCAGGGGTGGCTCATGCTGCTGTGCCAGCTCAGGCTGTGGTGCTTCCCGTCCCCACGACTCAGCCTTCAGGTGAGTGATTCTGCTGAGAGGGGAAGGGATGGTTTCTCGAGTGTTTGCAGTCACCTCTCACCCACTCCCAAGCCAGAGGGTGGTGGTGTGAACGTGGCCCTTCTCCACTCAGGTTCCCAGCTCAGTGAGGGCCTCCCTTATAGCCCAGGGTAGATGTGGGGTGAACTTCCAGACCCTTCCTCCAAGTCTGAGCAGCAAGCCTGTCCTGCCCTAGGAGGTACATCTGAGAGGTCCCATCTGGCCAACGAGGCAGAACATGTACCCGGAAGGACCTATAAGCGCCTGGTCAGAGGGGTAACACGACTGGAATTCTAGGACATACACACAACTTTCAGGGAAGCGTGAGTGCGGGAGTAGGTGATGTCAGCCCATTGCTGAGGTGGGGACTGGAGGAAAAGAAGAGGCCCCAGAACAGTCTGGCGCCAAGGTGGGGACAGACAAGGATGTGGCCCAAGCCCCCTGGAGAAGATCCGGGCTTGGGGACAGAAGCTTGGATTCTGTGCCTCTGCCTCTGCCCTGCCGAGGTCACTGGGTGTGATCTTGGATGAGGCTGTCTTTGCCTGCTCTGGGCTTTGGTTCCCATGTCTGTGCAATGCGGGATGGGTGGGGTGATCCCCGATAAGGGAGTCAGCATTTGGTTTGTTTTTGTTTTGTTTTTTGAGACAGGGTCTCAGGCTGGAGTGTGGTGGCATGATCTCGGCTCACTGCAGCCTCCGCCTCCCGGGTTCAAACGATTCTTGTGGTTCAATCTTCGAGTAGCTGGGACTACGTGTGTGCGCCACCATGCCCGGCTAATTTTTGTATTTTTAGTAGAGACGGGGTTTTACCATATTGGCCAGGCTGGCCTCAAACTCCTGACCTCAGGTGATCTGCCCACCTTGGTCTCCCAAAGTGCTGGGATTACACGTGTGAGCCACTGTGCCTGGCCGAGAGTCAGCATTTGGGGTTCCTCGATGCCAGGCCTTGTTTCTGAATGCCCAGATAGGAGGTGGGGTGGGGCAGGAGAGGAGCAGGCCCTCTGTCTATGCAGCCTGCCTATAAGGCCCTACACTGGCTGACTTCTGGCTCCCCGAATCCCCTGTCCTGGAGTTATTGCTGCTTTTGCAGTCTCTTCTAGGATTTGAAGTCTTCCTGGCCTTCCAAGGTCCCTGGCATCCTGGGGAAAAGGGAGAAGGCCAGAATCTCCCCTCAGCTGCCACTCACAGTGGTAGGCACAGCAGAGGCCTTGGGATCAGAGAGCCTTGGGTTTGGATGCTGGATCCACAACCTCTCGGCTGTGTAACCTTTGGCGAGTTACTGAACCCTGAGAGCCTCAGTTTCCCCTCCTGTGATCAGGGTATAATCACAGCACCCCAGATGTCACAGGGCTGTTGCCTGGTCTGTGCACGTGCGGTCCCCACTCAGGGCAGCTATGGGAGGCTCTTGGAACCCCATTCCCTGGCTCCCCATTTCCCAGGCCTGCCGCCTTCCCGGGAACTGCAGCTTCTGAGGCCTGGAGTGGGAGCAGTCAGTCCGTCTGTCTCAGGCCTGTGAGCATGGAGGGGCCCTGGCCTGCTGGAGGAAAACAAGTGGTGGCCGGTGTCGGGGGGTGGAGGGGGCACGGGCAGGGTGGGGGGAGCTGGCTGCAAGGCCGGCCAGCAGCTTCACGCAATCTGTCTGCTATGCAGTCCCGGGCCTGGCCTGTATTTATTTATGCTGAGCGTGTATTTATATCAGTCCCTTTTTCATTAATAGGGCAGGAAATGGCTGGAATTGTTACATACCTGGCGGGCCAGGGGTCCCGCTTCGCCAAGACACACAAGGCCCTGGCTGCCCCACTACGGTTGTAAGGGGCCCCCTCCTCAGTCTGCCCGCAGGCCCCGGCCCGAGTTCCTGGCCCTTCCCTGACCCCCCTTTGTTCTGAGACCTTCTCTACCTCCCGGAGCTCCTGGAACCCACATTCCCTGGAGAGGGGTTCATCTGCAGGCCTCTCCCTGTCCCCCAGTTCATCCTGACCTCATCCCAACCCCAGGAAAGGCTGCGGTGTTAGGGGCTGTGAAAGTGCACACTGGAGGATGGGGGAGGGGTGGCGAAGTCCACCCAGAGCAGCAGGAGCTCAGGGGAGAGACCAGGGTCGGGAGGGTTTGGGGATGGGATCCTGGGGCCCAGGATGGGGGGACTGGACAGAAGAGGAAATGAGGGGATACATAATAAGAGGGATCTCCTGAGCAGGTCCCATCCCCGGAGCTTCGCTCTCCACCAAGCCCAGTCCCATCATGTAAGCATGGGTGGCCTTTGTCACCTGGGACCTGCCTAGCCCACCAGAGGGGTCTCTGTGTCTATCGCCAGCCGCCCTACTGCCCCAGGCCTGGCAGGGGATGGGGGGCTCACTTCTGTCCTGCCTCCCCGCTCCCCGGTCTGCACGCTGGGTTCAGCACCGAGCCAGCGCCTCTCTCCAGGCCCCAGCTCTTGGGCTCAGGCCCCAGGTGGGGCTGCCAGAGCTGAGAGGCGCGGCCCCTTCCCCAGAGCGCTCGCCTGACATAACCTATTAGTGCTTCTCGCCTCAATCCAGCTCCCCCAGCCAGCCTCCCCACCCAGGCCAGACTGTGCCGGTCCTGTTGTCTCTCTCCTGAGCTGCTTTGCCCCGACAGGGTGAGAAGGAGCTGGCAAGATGCCCGACGGCCCCAAGAGTAGCTGTGCCTGTTTGCCCGTCCCCTGCTAGGCTGCCCTGTGGTCAGGTGGACTCGATCGTTGACCTTGACCGGTGACCGCTGTGGCCACGATGACTTCCTGCCTCAGGGTCCAGAGCTGGGCCACTGGACAGTCATGGGACTGAAACTTAGAGGACAAGGGGCTTTCCTGCATTCCTGCCCTGTGCGGGTCTCTGCCTTCTCGGCTGCACTGTTTTTTTTTTTTATTTTGGAGACAGAGTCTTGCTCTGTCCCCCAGGCTGGAGTGCAGGGGTATGATCTCGGCTCACTGCAACCTCCGCCTCCTGGGTCCAAGCAATTCTCATGCTTCAGCCTCTCAAGTAGCTGGGATTACAGGCACGTGCCACCATGCCCAGCTAATTTTTGTATTTTTAGTAAAGATGGGGTTTTGCCATGTTGGCCAGGCTGGTCTCGAACTCCTGACCTCAGGTGATCCGCCCACCTCGGCCTCTCAAACTACTGGGATTACAGGCGTGAGCCACCGTGCCTGGACTCTCGGTTGCACTTCTAGGGGCCGATGGAGGGTGCTGGGAAGAGGCTGCAGACCTTGGGCAGCTGTTGGTATTGAGAAGGGGGCTGCTAGGAGATTTGGGGTTCTCTAGGATGGAGCCCTCTGCGTGGCAGGAGGGGGAGGCTACAGGGTCTCAGGACCATGCTGGGGGCTAATGCAGGGGTCTCTGGCCTTCCCCAGCTGCTCCCCATATCTGTGCTAGATGGGTGAGGATGGCTGGGCACCCGGGAAGCCGTCGTGTCTGGGATCCCTCTGGAGGCTTTCTCCAGCGCCCCCGTCCAGTGCCTGCTTAGCAGTGGTAGTGCCTTCTCTTCCTTCACCCCTCTTCGCCTTTGACCACCTTGGCTTGGGGTTGGGGGCTTGAGACCCCAAAAGTGCCTGGGATTGGGGGGTCAGTGGCAGCCCCAAGTCCTCCAGCTAGCGGGGCTCTTGCACTCTCTGGATGGACTGGGAGGAGGCTGAGGGGTGGGGCCCCCAGGACAAGGCTGGATTCTTTGAGATCCCCCTGGGGCAGGACTGTGTCCCCTGGGAATTCTCCTCCACCGTGAGTGCAGCCCCACTGCTTGGCCAGGGCTGTCCAGATTACTTAATTTTGAGTGTCTGAGAGTGTCTGTGTGGGTTAGGGAGAGGAAGGCATTTCCCCAGACCCCTCATCTGCAGCTGCCTGTGGCTGGAGGGACCCCAGACTCTCTACTCCTGTTGGGGGTCCTGCCTGTCCCTGGCTTGTGTGGCATTGGGCAGGTCCCTGGGCTCCGTCCCTGTTCCTGCCATGAGGGTGCCTGTGGGCTCTGCCAGCTTCTGAGCCTGAGTGAACCTTGAACCCCTCTTAGCCTAGGGGCCAGTAGGCGTGGATTGGGGTGCTGGAGAAGGGACCGATGGGGGAGCCCCTGGGCCTGGGTGCTGCAGCTGGGCCCTGCAGCTTCGCCTGCATGCATCTGGATCTGTGTCCTGCCCCTCACCCCAAGCCCACATCTGGAGACCAAAACCAGCTAGCCGGCTAAACATAGAGCATCTGGGCCCCGAAGAGCCTGTTCCCAGGTTAACGCGGCCCATCTGGGCCCCTCGCGGCAGCTCCGCCCCGTCTCCACGGCAGAATGCTGGCTGCACATCTGGACAGCTGGGGCCCTGTGGTCACCCCGCCTCTTCCCGTGCCTAGCTGGGTCTGGAGTCGGTGCTGCCTGGGTTCCCTGTCCTGAGGCAGGGTCCTGTGCGCAGAGGGCTCATGCGGCTTCTCCTGGGTGCTGCCTGGGGAACAGCTTAGTTTAGACATAATCTGGACACATGTCCCCTGCCAGGGATGGTGACAGTTGTCACTCTGCACCAACACACCTGGCAGCCCCTTGGCAGCACTTGAAAAAGCCTCTGAGCCCCCCTGGATCGCCTGGTTGCCCACAGCCTCCTGGGATGCCTCAGGCACAGCAGGGGGTGCCACCAACTGTTGGAGGGCGGGGCACTGCACTGGGTCCCCATCACGAAACTCACTTCACACAACCAGCCCTGCTGTCCCTTCCCAGGAATCCTCTCTTCTCCTCCCTCCTTCCCTGCCGACACCCGTGCTCAGCAGGGGAGAGGCTGGATGTCCCCCCAGGGGCCCCAGACTCAGAGAAGAAAGCCTGAGGATGAGGTCACCCAAGGGCATTTGGAAGAAATGGACATCTCAGGCACAAAGGACTGCCTGGGCAAAGACACCCGTGGGAACTGCCTGGTGGTGGCCTGGACAGGTTCCTCTTCCGTTGGGTTGTAGGCCCCTCTGACCTCACTAGGGACATGTGAGCTAAAGCACGCGAGCTAAAAGCATGTGGGAGTCTTAAGTCACAATTGTGGTAGTGAGCTCCCCGTCATGGAGGGATCCAAGCTGGTGGGACTGCTCTTTGTCAGGAACATGGCAATGGCAGAAGTTATTCTTTTTTCTTTCTTTCTTTCTTTTTTTTTTAAGATGGAGTGTCACTCTTGTCCCCCAGGCTGGAGTGCAATGGCACTATCTCGGCTCACTGCAGCCTCTGCCTCCCAGGTTCAAGCAATTCTACTGCCTCAGCCTCCAGAGTAGCTGGGATTACAGGCATATGCCACCACGCCTGGTTAATTTTTTGTAGAGACAGGGTTTCACCATGTTGGCCAGGCTGGTCTTGAACTCCTGACCTCAGGTGATCTGCCTGCCTTGACCTCCCAAAGTGCTAGGATTACAGGCGTGAGCCACCGAACCCGGCCGAGGTTATTCTTGCAAGGAGCCTGAGGCTGTGTGAGGCAACCTCCTAGCACTACGCTAAAGCCTTGTAACTCCAAGATTCAAGGATTCTGTAATGCTGCCTTCCCAGATTCTCAGTCTCCTAGGATAGGGGATGTGAATAGCCTTGGGATGGAGGCTGGAGATTTGGCGTGCAGGGTTGGGGTGAGTGGGGGTAAGGAGGGAAGCAGGGGATGGCCACAGCCCGTGGCCTGGAACTAGGGACCTTGCTGCCTGCTTGCCCGAATGGTCTCAGCTCTGGTGCTGGCCCAGCCTCCGAGACCTGGGGTGTGTTTGCAGAGCCTGGCAATCCTGCATCCTGTGGTCAGGCTTTATCGAGGCATCATTGGCTCTGATTGAAAGAAGTTCTTTATTGTTTTAGCCTGCAGCCCGGAGGCCTGGAGCAACAGGCAATTCAAACCACAGAGCCCCATGCCTTCTCCTGTACCTCCTTACCCATGGAAAATTTGAGTCAGCAAACATGCGGGATGAAGACACAAATAAAAAATAATGAGGGCTAGCATTTATTAAATATTCGCTATGGGCCAGATACTGTTCTGAGGGCTTTGCTTGTATTAACTTGTTCCAGTCTCCCTGGGAGGGAGGCACTGTTGTTACCATTTAACCCATTTTACAGATGGGGAACCTGAGGCTTAAGTTCTGCTTGGTTATTGGGTAGCAGAGCTGGGATGCAAACTGGGAAGTCTGGCTCCAAAGTCTGTGTCCCCCACGTCCTTTTGTTAGACAAGGTCTCTGTTGCCCAGGCTAGAGTGCAGTGGCATGATCATGGCTCACTGCAGTCTTGAACTTCTGGGCTCAAGCAATCCTCCTGCCTCAGCTTCCTGATTAGCTGGGACCACAGGTGCAAGCTGCCACACCTGGCGTGCATATATATATATATATATATATATGATTTTTTTTAAGAGATGGAATCTCTTGGCTGGATGCGGTGGCTTATGCCTGTAATCCCAGCAAGCACTTTGGGAGGCTGAGGTGGGCAGATCGCTTGAGCTCAGGAGTTCAAGACCAGCCTGGGCAACATGGTGAAACTCCTAAAGATACAAAAATTAGCTGGGTGTGGTGGTGGGTGCCTGTAGTGATAGCTACTTAGGAGACTGAGGCAGGAGAATCACTTGAACCTGGGAGGCAAAGGTTGCAGCAAGCCGAGATCACACCTCTGCACTCCAGCCTGGGTGACAGAGTGAGACTCCATCTCAAAAACAAAAACAAAAACAAAAACAAAAAAACAGTAGAGATGGGGTCTCACTATGTTGCCCAGGCTGGTCTCAAATTCCTGGACTTAAGTGATCCTCCTGCCTTGGCCTCCCAAAGTGCTGGGATTACAGGTATGAACCGCCATGCCTGGCCAAATCTGTGTCCTTGACCACTGCTCCTTCAAACTCTCTGAAAGTTGGGGTGGGGTGGGGGAGACAGAAAGAGCAGAGACGGGGGTAGACAGAGCCAGACAGCAAGAAGGATGGCATTGAGGCCCTCAGAGGTGATGTCCTTGGGCTCTGCCCAGGAGGAGAAGCAGAACTGGCTGAGTTACCAGGGCCATCTGTCCTATCTCCCCCAGGCCATCAGACGAGGTGTCCAGGTGTGGAAGGGCAGTGCCCTGCCTTATCAAGCCTTCCAACGTCAAACAAAGAAGGGCTTTGCATGATCTGGTCCTGATGGCCAGGGATGGAGCTGGGTTCCCCTGGCTCTTCTAAAGGGTGGGAGTTTGGGGCTGCGGAGGGCCAAGAGGTCAACCTTGGAGAACCCACCCACTGTGGCCCAGTCTCCTGGGGGAACAGCTGATCCTGAGGTGAGGGTGCTGCCTGGGATTCAAACCAGAGGGTCTGACTTCAAAGCCTGTGTACCTCCACACTTTTGTTTGTTTTGTTTTGAGATGGAGTTTCACTCTTGTTGCCCAGGCTAGAGTGAAGTGGTGCGATCTTGGCTCACTGCAACTTCCACCTCCCGGGTTCAAGCAATTCTTCTGCCTCAGCCTCCGGAGTAGCTGGGATTATCGGCACGCGCCACCATGCCTGGCTGATTTTTGTATTTTTAGTAGAGACGGGGTTTTACCATGTTGCTCAGGTTGGTCTCAAACTCTTGACCTCAGGTGATCTACCTGCCTCAGCCTCCCAAAGTGTTGGGATTACAGGCGTGAGCCACTGTGCCCGGCCCACGCCTTCTTTTTTTTTTTTTTTTTCCTGAGACAGGGTCTTGCTCTGTTGCCCAGGCTGGAGTGCAGTGGTGTAGTCATAGCTCACTGCAGCCTCAAACTCCTAGGCTCAAGCGATTCTCCCACCTCAGCCTCCCGAGTAGCTGGGACTATAGGTGCACATCACCATGCCTGTCTAATTTTTAAATTTTTATAGAGATGGGGTCCTGCTATGTTGCCCAGGGCTAGTCTCAAACCCCTGGGCTCAAGTGATCCTCTCATCTCAGTCTCCTGAGTACCTGGGGCTAAAGGTATGTGCCACCACACCTGGCTAATTGTTTTTATGATCACCAGGGCTTCCAAGACTGGGGTTAGGGGTCTCCGCTGGTGTGTGTGAGGGGGCTTCCCTCTGTGTCTGTAGCTGTCTGACCTGCTAGCGGACCTACAGAGACAGAACGAGCAGAAAGCACCCTGGGGCCCTTGGCATCATCCTTGGACCACCCTGATGGACCTTCCCATCTCATCCCATCCGCAGGTATGCTCTAGCAACTTCTCTCATCACCCAGAGTCCCCAACCTTCTCTAGGAAGCATGAGAGGTGCTCTTCACGAGGCCCTTCCTTCGTGCCAGGCACACAGAGGGGACTTCTACATGCTGTGATAACCCACATACTCCCCACAACACCCTTGGCTGGAAGGCCCCGGTGTCATCCCCATTTTACAGATGAGGAAACTGAGGCGCAGAGAGGCAAAGTCTTGTATCTACATAGCTGAGAAGTGGCAGAGCTGGGACTCCAGTGCAGGTGACTTCATCACCTCAGGGCTGTGTTGAGGTTGGCAAAGGGACGTCCCATTAGAGGGGATGGGAAAGGCTGCCGGGAGGGGACTCCAGGAGGCATCGGAGTCTTTATCGAACATGGGGACAGGACCTCTGGTTTTGCTAACTATGCAGTGATCCTGTAGTTTCCATGGTGGAGCGGCCACACGGCTGCAGGTACATTTGGTGACAGGTGCCCTAGCCCATCCCAGCCATGTGTGTGCCAATCTCCCGAGCCTTTAGTTTAGCCAAGGTTGGCATTTCCCAAGGGGAACTTCAGCTGGGGACCAAGCAGAGCCCCCTGCCCTCCAATTCCATTGGTGTGTATCTGTGGTGCTGCCCCACTGAGCCCCTAATTCACACTTCGACCAGGAGGGCTGAGAGGCAACCTCCCACATTCCCCAAACTCCAGGTGTGGGATCAGGCTTCCCAGAGCCTTGGCGTGATGTCCCTGTGCCTCAGCTGGGCTCAACCTGGCCTGTGGGGGCTGGCCCAGGGCCGAGGGCAGCGGAGGGGATCGGCAGTGCTGGGAGAACAATGGAGTGGAGGGAGCAGAAACTCTCTGGGTAGCAAGAGCAGGGAAGGAGGCCAGGCCAGCGGGGCTTTCCATACAGGCTGGGTCCTGGGGCCTCTGGGGCAGGGGGCAGAGGTGGGGAGAAAGGGGGCGCCCCGGCCATGCTTTCTGTGTGCTTTTGAGGTGCTCTGGCCTGGCCCTGCATGGGGAGACTGAGTCAGGAAGGACCAACATGGGCCCTGTCTTGAGGTCCTAGGGGCCTGGCTCTCCCTGGGGAGCTGTGGCCTGACGGGGCCAGTGGAGACGGTTTTTTCCTTTTTCTTTTTTCTCTTTTTTTTTTTGAGACAGAGTCTTGCTCTGTCACTCAGGCTGGAGTTCAGTGGCACGATCTTGGCTCACTGCAACCTACGCCTCCCAGGTTTAAGAGATTCTTGTGCCCCAGCTCTCCAGGTAGCTGGGATTACAGGCATGTACCACCACACTCAGCTAATTTTTGTATTTTTATTAGAGACGGGGTTTCACCATGTTGGCCAGGCTGGTCTCGAACTCCTGACCTCAGGTGATCTGCCTGCCTCGACCTCCCAAAGTGCTGGGATTACAGTCATGAGCCACCATGCCCGGCCTCTTTATTTTTCTTTTTTTCTTTTTGGAAACAGGGTCTTATTCTGTCACCCAGGCTGGAGTGCAGTGGTATGATCATAGTTCACTGCAGCTTCCAACTCCTGAGCTCAAGTGATCCTCTGGCCTCAGCCTCCTGAGTAGCTAGGACTACAGGTACATACCACCAGGCCCGGCTAATTTTTTTTTTTTTTTTGTAGAGATGCAGTCTTGCTATATTGCCCAGGCTGGTCTTGAACTCTTGGCCTCAAGTGATCCTCCCACCTTGGCCTCCCAAAGTGCTGTGATTCTGGGAAGCCTAAGATTAACTTGATTTTACACTGTTGAACTTGGCATGAGAAGGAAGCTGCTGGTTCAGCCCCTGGGCAGGGAGTTGGGGTGATGGGTTCAGTACCCCTGCCTGGTGCTGGACAGAAGGCTCTGGTTTTACCGCCAGCCAGTCTGGCTACCCCCACAGTCTCTCAGGGTGGCCCTTCCTGGTCCCTCACCTGCCCTGAGGGCCTGAGTACAGATGAGCAACCCGGGTCAGTCTGAGTCATCTTTGATGTCCCTTGCTATGGTCCTAAGGCACATGTCCGGCAGTGTTTAAGGGCCACTTGCCTGTTCCACCCCTGGTCCCCAGGAGTGTGTATCTCTGGGCCTCGGTGCTCTGGTTGGTCACCCCGGAGGATGTGTCCTGCCTGAGTCCTGTGAGATGGGAGACTAGTTCTCAAAGCGGCCTTGAACACCTGTGTCCCTGCAGCCGCGCTCACTTGGGGATTGTCACACATGATATCAACGGACAAGATGGAAAGACTCAGCCTTGTTCTAGGTACCCAGGATGGATCAAGTTTCTGGATGTGACTTTTTTTCTTCTTCTTTTTTTTTTTTTTTTTTTTTTTTAAGTCGGAGTCTCGCTCTTGTTGCCCAGGCTGGCGTGCAATGGTGTGATCTTGGTTCACGGCAACCTCTGCCTCCCTGATTCAAGCCATTCTCCTGCCTCAGCCTCCAGAGTAGCCGGGATTGCAGGTGCCCGCCACCATGCCTTGCTAATTTTTCCTATTTTTAGTAGAGACGGGATTTCACCATGTTGGCCAGGCTGGTCTCGAACTCCTGGCCTCAGATGATCTGCCCACTTCTGCCTCCCAAAGTGCTGGGATTACAGGTGTGAGCCACCGTGCCCGGCCTGGATGTGACTTTTGACTATCAAATCAGTAGCCCTGTTACCCTAGGCTCGCTCCCCATCCCAGCAGCCCCTGGCCTCACAGCGGGTGCTTCTCTTTCCCTCTGGGAGCTGCCGCTCTGTGGGTCCTGCTGCCACCAGCCTGCAAGGGCACGGTTCCTCCCCTCATCCCAACCCGGCGAGGTGGCTTCAGGAGTGGCTACCACCATTCACATCTGGGGAAGGAGGGAAGGAGATGATGGGAGGTGGGACTCAGGGAGGTGGGGCCTGTCCACCTTCTGGTGTGCCCCGGGGTGGGGGTTTCAGGGAACCCTGCCTTCCTTTCCTTCCTGGGCTCAGCTGAGAGGGATGGGTGCAAAGGGCTTTTGTCATTTTCTCAACCCACAAACACTTCCGGATGCCTCCTCTGTGCTGTTCACAGATTCCAGTGCCTGGGATCACTCATACCCTGCCTCTGCCTCAGTTTCCCCCTCTGAAGGGTGGAGCTGGCTTTGAGAGGGTGATAGACCTTTTAGCTCTTGCTTGAGTGAAGTCCACCTCTTGCCCCATCACACATGACCCACCCACATCCCCAAAGTTGCAGGGCTCCCTGAGCTGGTCTTGGTCCCAAGCCGTGACTATGTCACTCTTTCCCCGCCTGGGGCCAGCAAGCCCAGCTCTGGCCCCTCCCCGACACCCCAAGGGGACTTGTTACAAACAGTAAGAGAGGGTCTCGTGGCATCACCCTCTCTTCCAGAGGGAGCAAATTCTCCCAGACAAACCCAGCCCATCAACAAACCGGCAACCAAAACAACGAGGCAGATTACGAAACCCAGATCGAGGGAAAGAGGCCACTCCGAGCCTTTCTCCAGGACAGGGGGTGGCGAAATTGGGCCAGGCCTGTGGGTCACAGCCTGCCTGGCCTGGACTATTTTTGTACCGTCTGGGGGGTGGGGGCTGATGAAATCCCAGCTGCATTTCACCAAAACACTTTCCCCTTAAGCCTGGGCTCCATGTGGTTCAAATTCATTGTCACTTAACTCATCACTCAAAGCTCTGAGCCGCAGCCCTCCCACTCCAAGAAAAAGATGAAAACACACAGTCGCTGGCACGCGGGCAAGGTGGGCGTGAGGGGCCGTGACAAACAGACTGACTGTCTTGACCTTAGCCGCCCCTGGCCTCCTGCTCTCCATCTTCCTGGCCCCTTCCACCTCATGCTTGATGTCCCCAAAGGTTAAGACGGTCCGAGCTCCACTAGGATTGAGTTGGAAGCCTGGGTGGGGTGGGCAGTCATTGTTTGACTGTTTCACTGGTTCTCCCTCCCCTCCACACCCCGCTGCTGGAAACGGGAAGTTGACATGTCCCAAAGGTCAATGCACACGATTGCCCGGAGGTCATCCTCTGGGAGTGTCCACGTATTTGTGTTTGTGCCCATGAGCCAGGAGAAGCCGATCTTCTCTTACCCCGTGTTGCTTTTCTCAATGGTCTGTTGGCTCACAGCTGATGTTCATCACCTCAGGGCTGTGTTGAGGTTGGCAAAGGGACTTCCCGTCGGAGAGGAAGGGAAGGGCTGCCGGGAGGGGACCCTGGAGGGCATTGGAGTCTTTATCGAATACGGGGACAGGACCTCCGGTTTTGCAAACTATGCACTGATCCTATAGTTTCCATGGTAGGGCGGCCACACGGCTGCAGGTGCATTTGGTGACAGGCCCCCTAACCTGTCTCAGCCATGTGTGTGCCAATCTCCCGAGCCTTTAGTTTAGCCAAGGTTGGCATTTCCCAGGGGGAACTTCAGCTGGGGACCAAGCAGAGCCCCCTGCCCTCCGATTCCATTGGTGTGTCTCTTTCCTCCATTAGACCGTGGGTCTCTCCAGGGCAGCGTTTAGCTGACCCACACTGGATCTCCAGTGCCCAATGCTAGGCTTGGCACAGAACCCAAGAGCAGCAAATGCTTGTGGAATGAATTAATACATTTTTCAAATCAAGTCAAAGTGCTATTTTCATTATCTTTAGGCCAGATTAAATTCAGAGCCACAGCTCTCCAGAAAAATACTGGCAATCTTGCTTTTGCATATTTCATGGTCAAGGAGAGAACTCCTTTTCTGAATTAGCCAGGAAGGCAAGCCCGGGTCCCTAGAGAAAGGCAACCCCTGAGCTTTTCTCCTCTTGCCCACCTTGGGACGCCTGTGACCCCTTTGGCTCTGATAACCCCTTGCTGGGCTGCCCCTCCGGCCTTGATCCCTGGTTTGCAGACCGAGGGAGCAGAAGGGTGGAGCCCTAGGAGTTTGCTTTCCTGGGCAGGGTCAAGCAGTTCCTGATGCGGCAAAGTTGTTTGGGTGCAAACATTTCCCTGTATTGTCTAGCTTCAGAAGGCAGCCAAGAGTCTAAGCAGGCGGGAGGGAGCTGAGGCAAGAGTTTTTTTCCTCCCCTCCACTCCAAAGAGGACAGGAGCCTCCAAGCCCCCAGGTGGGGGGTTAAGGGGTCATCTCACACCCTAGGCAGATGCAGAAGAGCAAGGAGAGGACAGAATCAGGGTAGGGGGGGTGGACAGATGTCGGATGTCCTGCGGTGCAGAGCTGGGGAGTCAGGTGTAGACAGAGGAGCTGGTCTGAAAATTCAAGTCCAACCAGAGGACCAGGCTGTACCTTCCCCTGGGCATGCTGGGAGATGCCCGTCATTCCCTTGCTGGCTGGGTGCACCAGCCTACCCGAGGCTGTCTCTTAGACAGCTAAGGAATCTTGCCCCTTCTCTGAGGTTTCTGCTCAATGACACCTTTTCTGGGGACAGTGGCTCTGAAGATGGGGGCTTCCGGAGGTTGAGAGAGGCTGAGCCTTCATGGATCTCCAGTATCTCCTGCCTTCTATGCCTCTTTAGCAAGATGCTTCTCCAACT
This sequence comes from Macaca thibetana thibetana, assembly GCF_024542745.1. NCBI lineage: Eukaryota > Metazoa > Chordata > Mammalia > Primates > Cercopithecidae > Macaca > Macaca thibetana. The sequence continues at coordinate 137,119,755 of NC_065580.1, read as the reverse complement.
CCTGTTTTTCCTCCTCGGAACTCTGGAAGGATGCCCTCTGCATTTTGGATGTGCTTCCCAAGTGATGCTCCATCGACTATTACTTTGGGAGGGGGAAAAGCTTCTGGGTCCAAGAAGCCTAGGAAACACAAAGTCAGACAGGCTATGATCTTGCAGGACTTATCAGTGCCTTGAATTATTTTTTATTTATTTATTTATTTTTTTATTTTTTTAGAGACAGGGTCTTGCTCTATCACCCAGGCTGGAATGAAGTGGTGGGATTATAGCAAACTGCAGCCTGGAATTCCTGGGCTCAAGCGATCCTCCTGCCTCAGCCTTCAGAGTAGCTGGGACTACAGGTGCATGCCGCCATGCCTGGCTATCTTGAATTATTAATAGCAGCTTTGAAATACAAAAATTAGCTGGGCGTGGTGGTGGGTGCCTGTTATCCCAGCTACCCGGGAGGTTAAGGGAAAATTACTTGAACCCGGGAGGTGGAGGTTGCAGTGAGCTGAGATCGTACCACTACACTTCAGCCTGGGTGACTCTGTCTTTAAATAAATAAATACATACATACATACATACATACATACATACATAAAATAGAAGGGACCCTGGTGCACAGTGTTTGCTGGACCTATGTGACACCAAAGTCATTTTTCCCCATGGGCTCTGTTTCAGGACATCTTCTGGGCCACACAGGTCGAGAGGATACCTCGGGAACTACTGGACCTGAAATGTCAAATCACCCTGCAGAGGTGTCAACTGTAAGTGAAGATGCTTCTTTTTTATGTTGAGTGAAACCCCTTTCAGTACCGGGTGGAGCTGGCCACATGAGGTTTCCTGGTGTCGTGCAAGCATGGAGATCCGGCCACACTGTTTGTCTTCTCTTCCTTGGCCCAGAAGGGAGATGAGCCGGCAGGTGGATGAAACAAGGAGGTTGAGGGTGGACGCGGTGGCTCATGCCTGTAATCCCAGCACTTCGGGAGGGCAAGGTGGGCGGATCACTTGAGGTCAAGAGTTCGAGACTAGCCTGGCCAACATGGTGAAACCCCCATCTCTACTAAAAATACAAAAATTAGCCAGGTGGTTGGGTGCCTGTAATTCCAGCTACTGGGGAGGCTGAGGCAGAAGACTTGCTTGAACCTGGGAGGTGGAGATTGCAGTGAGCCAAGATTGCACCACTGCACTCCAGCCTGGGCGACAGAGCGAGACTCCGTCTCAAAGAAAAAGAAAAACAGAATAAAGCAAAAGGAGGTTAAGACAGACCTTGTCCATCTCTCTAATTTATTCTGGAGACAGGAGCCACAGTTAAGTCACAGGAGGCCAAGACTGGGTAAGACCCAGGCAGCTGGGAAAGCCAAGAGGACTGTAGGCATCACGTTGCTCTGAAGTTCTGGAAAGGGCAATGCCAGTTTCAGGAGAGACCTGACTCAAAGGTCAGATTCAGGCAGGTGCCGTGGCTCACGCTTGTAAACCCAGCACTTTGGGAGGTCGAAGCTGGTGGATCATGATGTCAAGAGATCGAGACCATCCTGGCCAACATGGTGAAACCCTGTCTCTACTAAAAATACAAAAATTAGCCGAGCATGGTGGAGTGTGCCTGTACTCCCAGTTATTCAGGAGGCTGAGGCAGGAGAATTGCTTGAACCCAGGAGGTAGAGGTTGCAGTGAGCCGAGATCACGCCAGTGCACTCTAGCCTGGCAACAGAGTGAGACTCCGTCTCAAAAAAAAAAAAAAAAAAAAAAAAAAGGCCAGATTCAGGGATGAGTTCACAAGATTCAGACCATGCTGGGTTCTCACCCTGCAGCTTCTGGTCCCCTCCCTGCAGAAGAAGTCCCCGGACCCCACTGCTGGGCTCAGCTCTGTCCTAGCCCCTGAGGTTCAGCCTGATCTTAGGAGATTTCTGAAGGAGCCAAGTTCAACGTTCAGGAGCCTGGCAACCAGAGCTTGGGTCCTTTTTTTTTTTTTTTTTTTTTTTTTTTTTTTTTTTAAGATGGAGCCTCGCTCTGTTGCCCAGGCTGGAGTGCAGTGGCACAATCTTGGCTCACTGCAAGCTCCGCCTCCCAGGTTCACGCCATTCTCCTGCCTCAGCCTCCCAAGTAGCTGGGACTACAGGCGCCCGCCACCATGCCCGGCTAATTGTTTTGTATTTTTAGTAGAGACAGGGTTTCACCGTGTTAGCCAGGATGGTCTCGATCTCCTGATCTCATGAACCGCCCACCTTGGCCTTCCAAAGTGATGGGATTACAGGTGTGAGCCACCGCGCCCAGCCTGTTCGTTTTTGAGATGGAGTCTCGCTCTGTTGCCCAGGTTGAGAGTGCAGTGGTGCAATCTGGGCTCACTGTAATCTCTACCTCCTGGGTTCAAATAATTCTTTTGCCTCAGCCTCCTGAGTAACTGGGGTTACAGGCATGTGCCACCACGCCCAGCTAATTTTTGTGTTTTTAGTAGAGATGGGGTGTCACCATGTTGGCAGGTTGGTTTCAAACTCCTGGGCTCACCTCAGCCTCCCAAAGTGCTGGGATTACAGGATTACAGGCATGAGCCCCCAGTCCCAGACTGTTGTCACTACCTCCTATTGGCTTGGTAGACCACCTCCTCCCATCAGCTTTCACTGGGCCTCTTTGAGTCTGGCTCAGGCCCCACCTGCTGGGTGGGCTCTTGGCAGGTGAAGTTGCTGAGACCTGCTCTGTCTCTGAGGGAGTCAGCTGTCAGTCTTTCTCTGTTCCAGTCTGTAGCTCTCAACTATCCACAGGGCTTGGACACCAGATGGACAAGAAGAAACCATTCTACTCAAGTCTGGGGATAAGACTGGGGTTTCTTAAAACCCATTCACTCACTTATTCGTTCATTCAACTCTTTCTTTCTTTCTTTCTTTCTTTCTTTCTTTCTTTCTTTCTTTCTTTCTTTCTTTCTTTCTTTCTTTCTTTCTTTCTTTTCTTTCTTTCTTTCATCTGTCTTTCTTTCTTCTTTTTCTTTCTCTCTCCTTCCTTCCTTCCTCTCTCTACTTCTTTCCTCTTTCTTTCCTTTTTCTTTCTTTCTTTCTCTTTCTTTCTCTCTCTCCTTCCTTCCTTTCTCTCCTTTCCTCTTTTCTTTCCTTTCTCTCTTTCCTTCTTTCCTTCCTTCTTTCTTTTTTCTTCCTTCCTCTCCTTCTTTCCTCTTTCTTTCTCTGTCTCTCTTTCTTTCTCTCCTTCCTTCCTTCCTTCTTCTCCTTCTTTCCTCCCTTTCCTCTTTCTTTCTCTCTCTCTTTCTTCTTTTTCTTTCTCTCCTTCTTTCCTTCCTTCCTTCCTCTCCTTCTTTCCTTCCTTCCTTCCTCTCCTTCTTTCCTCTTTCTTTCTCTCTCTTTCTTTCTTCTTCTTTCTCTCCTTCCTTCTTCCTTCCTTCCTCTCTCTCCTTCTTCCCTCTTTCTTTCCTTTCTTTCTTTCTTCCTTTCCTTCCTTCCTTCCTTCCTTCCTTCCTTCCTTCCTTCCTTCCTTCCTTCCTTCCTTCCTTCCTTTCTTCTCAGTCTCACTCTGTCACCTAGGCTGGAGTGCAGTGGCTTAATCTCAGCTCATTGCCCACTCCGCCTCCTGAGCTCAAAAGATTCTCCTACTTCAGCCTTCTGAGTAGCTGGGACTACAGGCATGTGCCACCATGCCTGGCTAATTTTTGTATTTTTAGTAGAGATGGATTTTCTCCATGTTGCCCAGGCCAGTCTTGAACTCTTGGCCAAGGCTTCAAGTGATCCACCTGCATCAGCCTCCCAAAGTGCTGGAATTATAGGCACTAGCCACCATGCCTGGCCTCTTTTTTATTTTTTCTTTTCTTTTTTTTTTTTTTTTTTTTTTGAGACGGGGTCTCGCTCTGTCACCCAGGCTGGAGTGCAGTGGCCGGATCTCAGCTCACTGCAAGCTCCGCCTCCCGGGTTCACGCCATTCTCCTGCCTCAGCCTCCCGAGTAGCTGGGACTACAGGCGCCCGCCACCTCGCCCGGCTAGTTTTTTGTATTTTTTTAGTAGAGACGGGGTTTCACCGGGTTCGCCAGGGTGGTCTCGATCTCCTGACCTTGTGATCCGCCCGTCTCGGCCTCCCAAAGTGCTGGGATTACAGGCTTGAGCCACCGCGCCCGGCCTATTTTTTCTTTTCTTTCTTTTTTTTTTTTTTTTTAAATAGAGACAGGGTCTCACTCAGTCACCCAGGCTGGAGTGCAGTGGTGCAATGATAGCTCACTGCAATCTCCACCTTCCAGGCTCAAGTAATCCTCCCGCCACAACTTCCTAAGTAGCTGAGAGAACAGGTATGCGCCACCAGGCCTGGCTAATTTTTAAAATTTTTTGTAGAGATGGGGGTCTCACTATGTTGCCCAGGCTGGTCTCAAACTCCCAGCTTCAGGTGATCCTCTGGCCTCAGCCTCCTGATGTGTTAGGATTACAGGTGTGAACCACCATGCCTGGCCTGTTATTATTTCTAGGGACATATGTTGAGTTCTAAGTCAGTAGTTCTCAAACCTGAATGTGCGTGATAATCTCCTAGAAGGCTTGTTAAAACAGACCACTGAGGCTAGGAATGGCGGCTCAATCCCAGCACTTTGGGAGGCTGAGGTGGGAGGATGGCTTGAGGCCAGGAGTTTGAGGCCAGTCTGGGCAACATAGAGAGACCCTGTCTCTACAAGCTATTAAAAAAATTAGCCAAGTATGGTGCATGCCTGTAGCCCCAGCTGCTCGGGAGGCTGAGGCAGGAGGACTGCTTGAGCCCAGGAGTTTGAGGCTGCAGTGAGCTTCCAGCCTGGAAGACAGAGCAAGACCCTGTCTCCAAAACAAAAGCTACAAAAACATAAAACAGACCACCGGGTGTCATTTCCAGAGTTTCTGATCCAGTAGGTCTGGGCTGGGACTGATAATTTGCCTTTCTAACAAGTTTCCAGGTGATATGGAGCTACTGGTCTGGGGCCACACTTGAGAACTGATCTCAGTCATTATCAGCTATTAACACCCGTGTGTGGATTAGCTTATCAGACCATGGAAACCAAAGACTTCCTCCCACAAGGGAGGTCTGGACAGAGTAAGGCTTGTGGAAGGACCAGGGCCTTGGGGGTGAGAGAGGAAACATTGCCAAGAAGCAGACAGAGGCCCAGAGGGCTGTCTAGGGGCACAGAGGACAGGCTTTGTCTTTTTCCTAGGCTGGGCAGGACCCCAGAGGTTAGGCTCTGGGACAGGAGGGAGGCGGGCAGGCCTGGGGAAGTCTGGGCAGCTTGTGCTGAGCAGAGGCTGGGATCGGGCCGCTGGCCCGGTGCACCTGACCCGCGGGGCTGGGAACAATGGCTGGGCCGGCGCGGCCTGGCTTGCTGCCCCCGTTCATCTCAGTTTTCCTTCCCAGCTCGGATCTTCCCCGGCTCTCCTCATTCGCTCCCTCTCCGGCGGCCCATCCTGTCCGCTGGCCCCCAGACAGCACATTCCTTCATGCTGATCTCTTCCCGGCGCTGCGAGTGCACGTTCTCACAGCGAGGCGGGGACTGGGGCCAGGGACTGGGGCCATGAGGAAGGGGGGCTCAGGTGGCCTTCCTGGGGGCCCTGGCCCCGTGTCTGGAGACCAGAGGGCACCTGGATGGGAAGGAGGAGTAGCCCCTCAGGCTCAGAGTCCCCCAGGACCCAGCTAGCCCTGAGAATTTGGACCATTTTCCCTCCAGTCCTTCATCTCCTGATATTAGGAGGTCGGGGGTCCTGCACTACTAAGCCTCCTAGCCCTGTGCCCTGGTGTGGTGGCTGCATTGGCTGTATCCTCTGCAGACCATGGTCCCTGTCCAGTAGGCTCAGGACATGTTCTGCTTCTCTTGGGGTCAGTGGCCCAATGCCAGGCTTTCCTTGGTCCCATCTGGGCCAGGACCTTCCCCTGGGTCCGTCTCTCTTCCTTGCAAGACCCGTCTGCAGCAGCGTGGAAGGATCCAGGCCCCCTCTGCCAGCCTTTCGTTCATCCACACAGAGGCAGGCAGGCTGTGCAGCCCCCACCCCACAATTTGATAAGCCTGAGCCCGGGGGGCGGGGCTGGCCAGGGTGACAGCACATGAGTGGCCTGTATCCTCTCTTCGTCTCCGGTACCTGGTGGCCCCAGTCCTGCTGGCAGCAGAGGGGGTGGGCTCGTGTCTGCTGTCCTCAGAGCCTTTCCTGGGCTGTCTGTGCTAGGTCAGGGCTCTGCCTTGGGGTCAGGTTTAGTTTGAGGTCACGGTGAGGATCAGGGCTTGGCACTGGAGTCAGAGCTCAGCCCATTGAGGGCTCAGGAACCAGACTATTTCCAGGTTGGAGCTCAGTCTGAGTGGAGAGTTGGGGTTTGGTTTGGTGTGGAGCTCAGGGCTCTGTCCGGGGCAGGGACTGGGTTCGGTCGAGGGTTGGGGCCAAGGTTAGTTTAGAGCCAGAGTCAGGGCTCAGTCTGGGGCAGGGGTCAGGACTTGATCTAAGACTGGGGTCGGGTCAGGGCTCAGCCTGGAGCCATGGCTGGACTGCAGTGTGGGACAGGTGATGGGTTCCGAGAGGAGCTGGAGTCGGGATTCAGTCCAGGGTAGAGGTTAGCCTTGAGCCTGGGGTCAGGGTCAGGTTTAGTCTGGGGTCGCAGGGGCCATGGCTGGTGCTCTGTCTGGGGTTGTAGTTGAGCTTAGCTGGCTTGGATGTTGGAATCGCTCTGGGTTTGGGTTCAAGGCTCAGATGGTGTCAGACTAGGACATCAGTGTGTGTTGGGACAGGCTGCTTGTGTGGAATTGACGGGGGCAAGTGTGTGTTGAAGGTGATCTTTGTCCCTCCTGTATTTGCACCCCCAGCCCCCAGCCCCTAGCCCCTACAACCGGCTGGGACTGGGCGTGGTGGATGGAGAGATGGCTTCAGTCCCTTTCTCTCTCCAACAAAATGTGCCTTGATGCCTGTGCAGGGCCTGAGGACACAGGGTGTGCCAGAGAGCACCTGGGCCCTCTTTGGGCCTCAGTTTCCCTATCTGAGAAGCTCAGTGCCTGGGAGCTGGGCTGAACTCCTGAAACCTGGACTGACAGCCGTGTCAAGAGGATTGAAATGTGAAGGGCTGCCAGGGGGCCACTGCAGGAGCTCTGGTCTGGAGCTAGGTGGCTGGACTGGGCAGGGGGAGGGAGGGGCAGGCAGGTGGACAGGTCTTGGGAACCCTGAGATGAAGGTCTTCGCCAAAGAGGCATCTACTATCCCTTAGTGGCAGATAGTGCCACCTCTACCTCAAAATGAGGTAGGAGGTGGGACTTGGTTCCAGAGGCGGGGCTTAGACACCAGACCAAACTGAGAACTAGCCAAAGCATGTCGGAGGCAGAACTTCCCCTAAGACACGCCCACCCGTGTGCCATGTCAGTTCGCCACTGCCATGGCAACACCTGAAAGTTCCCGCCCCTTTCCATGGCAATGACCCAGCAACCTGGAAGTTACCACCCTCATCCTAGAAATATCTGCGTGGGGCCAGGCGCGGTGGCTCAAGCCTGTAATCTCAGCACTTTGGGAGGCCGAGACGGGTGGATCGCGAGGTCAGAGATTGAGACCATCCTGGCTAAGACGGTGAAACCCCGTCTTTACTAAAAAATACAAAAAACTAGCCGGGTGAGGTGGCGGGCACCTATAGTCCCAGCTACTCGGGAGGCTGAGGCAGGAGAATGGCGTAAACCCGGGAGGCGGAGCTTGCAGTGAGCTGAGATCCGGCCACTGCACTCCAGCCTGGGCAACAGAGTGAGACTCCGTCTCAAAAAAAAAAAAGAAAAAAAGAAATATCTGCGTGAACCACTCCTTAATTTGCATATAATTGAAAGTGGGCATAAATAGAGTGCAGGCCTGCCTCTGGACACACTGCTTATAGGATAACCCTGCTCTGCAAGGAGCAGCAGCCCTGCTGTCGCTGTACGCTGCTGCTTCAATAAAAGGTGCTGTTTAACACCACCAGCTCCACCCCTGAATTCCTTTTTTTTTTTTTTTTTTTTTAATTAAGACGGAGTCTTACTCTGTTGCTCAGGCTGAAGTACAGTGGTGCGATCTCAGCTCACTGCAACTTCCGCTTCCTAGGTTCAAGCGATTCTCCTGTCTCAGCCTCCCGAGTAGCTGGGATTATAGGCATGCACCACCATGCTCAGCTAATTTTTATATTTTTAGTAGAGACGGGGTTTCACCATGTTGGCCAGGCTGGTCTCAAACTCCTGACCTCAAGTAATCCACCTGCCTCGGCCTCCCAAAGTTCTGGGATTACAGGTGTAAGCCACCACGTCCAGCCTTTTTTTTTTTTTTCAAGGTAGAGTCTTGCTCTGTCACCCAGTCTGGAGTACAGTGGTGCCATCTCAGCTCACTGCAACCTCCACCTCCTGGTTTCAAGAAATTCTCCTGCCTCAGCCTCCCGAGTAGCTGGGATTACAGGCCGTCCATCACCACACCTGGCTGATTTTTGCATTTTTAGTAGAGATGGGGCTTTACCATGTTGGCCAGGCTGGTCTCAAACTCCTGACCTCAAGTGATCTGCCTGCCTCAGCCTCCCAAAGTGCTGGGATTACAGGTGTGAGCCAGCGCACCCGGCCCACCCTTGAATTCTTTCCTGGGTAAAGCCAAGAGCGCTCCCGGGCTAAGCCCCAATTCTGGGGCTCACTTGCCCTGCATCAAAATGGCTTCCTTGGCACAGAGCCTCCCAGAATACAAGGGATGTGGCTTTCATGTTAGGGCGCAGAGGTCACCATGGTGTTCAGGATTCTAGATGCCCCCAGCTCCTGTCCTGTAACTGACACCTGCCTTACTGATGAGCAGGGTCCCCGAACCACCCTGACAAGGGCTCCATCCATGGGCAGGAAGGTTGGAAGAATGGGAGTGGCGCTTGGCCTTGGGTCCTCTTCTCCTTCTCTTAGCTCAGCCCCCTAAACTGGCCTCCTCCTGTCAAAGCCGCAGACACACAAGAGAAACCCCGATTGACGTCACGGGAAGCGCCCACAGGGACTCTGTCTCTCCCAGAAATTTGGCTCCAGCGCCTGGCTTCGAATGGCTGTGGTTTTTAAAAGGTGAAAATGGCCCATGGCCCTGCTTCTGTGTCTCCACCAAAACCTGGCTTGGAGGAAGGCAGGCTGGGGTCCTTGATCCTGGAGTTGGATGGGGGAGTCCCCTCCCTTCTCCCCTTCTCCCAATCCCTTGCAGACCCCCTCCTCCAGTGCCCTCCCTGCTGTCTTGACCCCCTGGCACGCCCGACCTCCTCCTTCCTCCCATCTCCTCTCCACTGACAAAGGCCAAGATCTTCCGGGTCTTTCCCGGTCCTCGCGCTCACTGCCTAGTGTCCTTGGGTTTGCAGGGCGTACGGATCTCTGGGCACTCTCCCCTCCCTGAACTCTCAGGCCCTGTCTTTCTCCTCTTTGTGGCCCCCACACTTAGCCCGGAGCCTGACACATAGTAAATGTTCAGTGAGCCTTTACTGGGCCCAGATGGAGGAATTCCTTCTTGAATTTGTCTTTGCACATGGTCTGCTCTACTTCAACGTTGACGTTTGATCCATTTATTTATTTATTTATTTTTGAGATGGAGTCTTGCTCTGTTGCCCAGGTTGGGGTGCAGTGACACGATCTTGGCTTGTTGCAACCTCCACCCCTGAAGTTCAAGTGATTCTCCTGCCTCAGCCTCCCTAGTAGCTGGGATTATAGGCGTGCACCACCACGCCTGGCTAATTTTTCTATTTTTTTCTTTTTGTATTTTTAATAGAGATGGGACTTCACCATGTTGGCCAGGCTGGTCTTGAACTCCTGACATCAGGTCTGCCTCGGCCTCCCAAAGTGCTGGCATTACAAGCATGAGCCACCACGCCCGGCCAGAACCGTTGTTTTCTGGAAATCATTCTGTGCCACAAGCCTTGGCCACTGGGAGGAACCAGGAGAGTCAGACAACGTAGCTCCTTGGAAGAGGCTGCCTGTCAGTCATGCCTTTGGTCAGCCTGACCTGGTCCAGCCAGAGGATGGACTCTTCGTTCTGAGGGCTGGACTGGCCAGGCACGCGTGGGAGTCAGCACACAGTCACTGGGCTCATCCTGCCTCCAGATGCCTAACCTGGGGACCAGAGCCTCTCTTTTGCCCCCCAGGGGGCCCCCAGTCTGGGATGGACGGGAGAGAAGGACTCCACTTCTGCCTCCTGCCAGGAGCATTCTCAGCTTCTGCTGAAACCTCCTGACTGCTGGTGTCGGATTCCACCATCATCTCCCTGGACTGCATGGATGACGCCTTTCCCAGGTCATTCTGACCACGACCTTGTCCCACTTAATCCCCTCAGTTTCCTATCATTTACAGAATATAATCCTTTTGCTGCTTACCCTGGGCGTCCACGCCTATACCTCCTTTCCTGTGTCCACTAGCTGTTCCTCCAGCCCCTCCTGCAGCACTGACCCTATCTCTGGCCTTCACTCGGCTCCTCCTCAGACCTCACATCCCAGCTCAGCGAGCAGTAGCCTGCCTGCCTCTTTCCTCCCCAGGCACCTCACTTGGACTTGGGGGCTCCTAAGCCATGGCCAGTATCTGGGCAGCCCTGAGCCAGTCCTCAGAGCCCTGCTGCAGGAGTGGTTGAACTGGCAAGAGTCATTGTGTGATCTGACCACAGCCAACATCCTGTGTCCCTATTGTATTGATGAGGCCACTGAGGCCTGGGGAGGGGAAGGGACAGTTTTGAGGTTACACAGGCAGTTACAGCTCACCCCCATAGCCTCTCATTCTTCTTTGCAATTTTCCCTTTAAAAAAAAAATAGATATGGGGTCTCACTTTCTGGCTCAGGTTGGAGTGCAGTGGTGTGATCATAGCTCCCTGCAGCCTCAAACTCCTGGGTTCAAATGATCCTGCCACCTCAGTCTCCTGAGTAGCTGGGACTATAGGGTTGTGCCACTGCGCCGGCTTTCTTTCTTTCTTTTCTTTCTTTCCTTTCTTTTCTCTCTCTTTCTCTCTCTTTCTCTCTTTCTTTCTTCTTTCTTTCTCTCTCTCTTTCCTTTCTTTTCTCTCTTTCTCTTTCTCTCTTTCTCTTTCTCTCTCTTCTCTTTTTCTTTCTTTCTTTCTTTCTTTCTTTCTTTCTTTCTTTCTTTCTTTCTTTCTTTCTTTCTTTCTTTCTTTCTTTCTTTCTTTCTTTCTTTCTTTCTTTCTTCTTTCTCTCTCTCTCTTTATTTCTTCTTTTTTTCTTTTTTAAGAGATGAGATCTTGCTATGTTGCCCAGGCTGGTCTCAAACTCCAGGTCTCAAGTGATCCTCCTACCTCAGCCTCCCAAAGTGCTGGGATTACAGGTATGAGCCTAGCCTGCAATTTTCCTTCTGTTGATCTATGACTGTCTCTACCTAGGGTCACTTGAGTGGGCTTCACAGAGGCCTTGCTTGTGGGGGAGAACACCTCTTCCAGGAAGCCACCATGATTTCTCTCCACTCCCCGGCTCTCTGAGTCATGCACACTGGCTGCCTTCCAGTTGTCCTGGAATCATGCCTGGCTCACGTTCCTATGAGCATCAACATCTGAAGTTGAATTCCACTTTCACCTCTGATGCCCTATGACCTTGGGCAAGGCCCTGTCTCTTTTTCCCTCAGTTTACGCATTTATAGAATCAAGGCATTGAACCTGCTGTTTTTAGAGATGCTGCCGCGGAATTAGAGTTTGGTCAGGGAGGCTGAGCCTGGAGTCTTGGTGGCCTCCAACTACCAGCACAAAGTGTAGCTGCAAGAATTGAGCTGGGGAGGCAGCAGTACTGGGTAAGAGTCCTGCATCAGCACTTGAAAACCGTGTGGCCCCCAGCAAACTCCATGTTGGGACCCAGTTTCCCATATAAGGGGGAAACCAGCCAGACTGGGTCTGCTCCAGGGGTTATTAAATACGATCGTGGCTTTGAAGGTGTTTTCTAAGTTAAACAGAGCCAGGCAGGTGGATATGCAGCATGGGTCACCCACAGCACCCCACACAGCGCCGGGTTCAGGCAGATGACCACACGTGGCGCCCTGCTGAGGGAACGTGGCAGGTGTCTGGACACAGCGTCCCCGGGCGACTTGTGTGGGCAGTATTCCCGGCAGTGCGTGCTGCGTTCCCAGCCGGTCCCACTGCTGGGCTGGGACAGCCCCCGCAGGAGGAGGCTGGGCTCCCCCCGCGAAACCCGCCATTGATGGGAGGGGTGGGGGGCCACCTGGCGCTGGCCCAGCCTGGCCAGCCTCCCATCCCATGTTTTGTTCACAGAGTTTGGAATGTCCTGGGACACGGAGCTCGGCTCCCTGGGGGGGACACTTGTGCCATTGCCTTGATCTCATCGCTGGACAGGTTTCTCCTTCATTCCAGCCCAGGACTCGGCAGGCTCCCAGCCACAGCTGCTGCCAGGCCCAGTCCGTCTGTGTCTGTCCCAGCGCTGGCAGCCAGGAGTGTGCAGCTGGGAGTGGAGGGCTTCCCAGGGGAGGCTCCCTCAGCCTGTCTGCGTGGGCCCTGGGCACACCTCCCAGTTGGATCTCCCCAAGCCACTGCCAGCTGACCCTCTTCACAGACTCCTTGGTCTGTGACCTCCAACTCTGGGGCCCCAAGGGCAGTTTGGAATGATGTTCTCAGGACCCGGGGACTTGGGAAGAGCCAGAGCGTGCCAGCTGCCCTGGTTTCTGTTCCCCTTATCAGGTCAAGCTATGCCCTGGAATGGGCTCTGCCAAGTGTGTTGGGGAACAGGTGTTGTGTATATTCTGCGTGCACATGTGCGTGGGATTTCCCTGACCTCCCAGTGTTAAATATCCCTAGATTTGGGAGTGACATATAAGGTTGATTAATGGCTGGATGAGGTTGGGGTGGAGGGCTAAGGAGGCTGGGGTCCTTGTTCAGGAAGGAGCCCATCCTTACCTGGAATGTATATTTCTGCCGCACCTGGCTCACTCTATCATGTGCCAGTCTGGAGTGGCTGGGTACTCTACAGCTTGACTTGGTCCTGTATGTCCAGCCACCTGGCTGGATAGAGGGGAAGTAGGGCGGTCTTGTCAGAAACATGGAAAGGTCTGAGCACGTGTGTTCATGTGCATGAATATGCATTATTCTTGAGCCCTCAGCTCTGGAAGGAGATCCATCCTTACCTGGCCCAGGGTATGTGCCTGTGCCTAGCTACCACTGTCTGCTGCTTTGAGATGGCTCAATAATGGTGTCTCACCTGGGCCCACCTGGCTGGGATATAGAGCCAGGGCACTACAATAAAACCAAGAGGAATAGAGCCTGGGAGAGATGGAGCCCAGGATGGTCCCCCGTGGAGTGTCCTTAGCTTGGATAATTCCTGTCCTGATGTAGGTCAGTATCCGCCCCAGGCTTGGGCAAACTCTTGTCTTTCCACATCATTAATGAGGAGACTAAATAAATCAGTCCCTCTGGAGGGCCCCCAGCCCCTCAGGCAGCCTGGCTGAAGCTATTAATATTCCCCGTGTTTATGACCCCTTAGCCCTGTTGACAGGCTCCTCTCTCTAGCCGTTGAAATTAATTTTGTGAATCAGAAAGAGGGGGAGTGCAGCCTGTTGGAATCCAGGACGATGACATTTCCACCTCCCCGCTGTGGCGGGTCCCACTCACTAATTCTATAAAGCAGTCACCGGGGCCAGCCCAACCCAGGGCCGCCCGCCTGGCTGGGGCTGCCTCATGCCTCTGCTATGCTCTCCCCCCAACCCCCAGGGAGGGGGGCTGGCCCCAACCCCGATGATTCAGGCCCCCTGACACCTTGCACTGATGTCAGTGGGAATGGAGACCTCAGGCCTCAGGACCTCCTGGCCTATTGCCTGCGCCCGCGCCCTGCACGGGGGTTGGCCCCGGCTCGTGCCTCTCGTGACCTTCTCATGGACGGGGCCTGGCTGGGAAACGAGGCCAGGCCAGACGGCCTCTCCCTCTTGCTGTCCCCTTTCTGAGAGCTGCCTGAACTGGCGCCGGGCCGTCCCTCGGCCTCCTTGGGTTTCGAGGACTCGTTCTAAAATTAATTTGGGGGAATTCAGGGAATTTGTGAGCAAGTTCCCAGAGAACTGTGGCTGCCCTGGGGGCAAGTGTCTCTCCTTCCTCCCACCCTCCCCCACTTTCACTTCCCCAATTTCCTATATGAGCAGATCCTCTTTGGGTAAACTCATTCCACGAAGGGCAGGGCAGCATGCCTGCATGCTGTACATAGGGATAGGGTCTTTCCCCCTCCACTCACACTATGAAGAAGTTTCCAAGAAGAGCCTTTCATATAACATAGTCTCAAGTCATTTAAGATAAGATTTGCAAATATTTTCTCCATTCTGTGGGTTTTCTTTTCATTTTCTTCATAGTGTCCTTTGAAGCACAAAAGTTTTCAATTTTGATGAAATCCAATTTATCTATTTTTTTCTTTGGTTGCTTGTACTTTTGGCATTGTATCAAAGACACCATTGCCAGATCTAAGGTCACAAAGATTTACCACGATGTTGCCTTTTAAGAGTTTTCTTGTTTTAGCTCTTACATTTAGATCTTCACTCCATTTTGAGTTAATTTTTATATATGGTGTGAGGTAGGGGTCAAACTTCACTCTTTTGCATGTGGATATCCAGTTGTCTCACCACCGTCTGTTAAACAGACTATTCTTCCCCCACTAAATGGTCTTGACACTGCTGTCAAAAATCAACTTACTGCAATTGTAATGGTTTATTTCTCAATTCAATTCTATTGATCTATATGTCTATGTTTATGCCAGTAACACATTGTCTTAATTACTGTAGCTTTGTAGTAAGTTTTGAAATTAGGAAGTGTAGGTCCTCCAAATGTTCTTTTTCAGGATTGTTTTGGCTATTTGACGTTCCTTGAAATTCCATCTGATTTTTAGAATGGATTTTTTCCATTTTTGCAAATACACCACTGGGATTTTGATAGGCAATGCGCTGAATCCGTTTTTGGTAGTATCGTCATCAGCTTTGGGTAGAATTGTCATCTTAACAATAACCATCTTAACAATGGTTATTGTTAATAATGGATGTCTTTCCATTATTTAGATCTTTAATTCTTTTAATGATGTTTTGTGGCTTTTGGTGTACAAGTATTATGCTTCTTTTAAAACCTTTTTTTCCTAAGTATTTTATTTTATTTTTTGATGCTACTGTAGATGGAATTGTTTTTTCTTAATTTTTTTTTTTTTTTTTTTTTTGGATTGAGTCATTGAAAGCAGCATTTGGCCTAAAGGATCAACATAAGCATCATTTATGACCCAGCTTGTCAAGACCCCACTTGCATGAAGAGAGATCCACCTGTGACACTTAGCCTGGGTTAGTTGCTAACTGAGGTCTGCTCTATGACCCCATTTCCTGCCCTGGCCACTGCTCAGATCCTGGCCTCTAAGGAAACACTTAAATTCTTAACCTTAGGTCTCCCTGCCTGCAGTGTCTCTCTGCTTGAGCCAATCTCCTCCCTCCTGCTCAAATAATTCTTCTAAACCTGATTGTGTCACTTCTCTGCATAAAGCTTCCAATAGCACCCTGTCATCTTATCCACAAGAAAATTCTGAGCTCTTTGGCCTTGTGTTTAGGACCCTTCATCCTATTAAAGGCTTTAGTCTTTCAGCCAGCTCTGTACGCCTTCGCCACTGAGATGTCCCAGATGTTGTAAAGTCAGGTTCAAAGGAGACTCAGTGAATGCTCCAACCTCAAACTCCTCTTCCACTGTCTCCATCTCCACCTGCACCATCTCCATCCTCCTGCTTCCCCACAGGAACACAGTTAGCTCTCTTCCCAGATGCCTCCTTTTCCCACCTCACCTTTTTATACCTTATTATCAAGTTTAAATTTTTAAATTGTTTAAAAAGAAGTGCAAGACTTGTACACTGAAAGCTACAAAACATCACTGAAAGAAATGGAAGATCTAAATAAATGGAAAGACATCCCATGTTCATGGATTGGAAGGCTTATTATTCTTAAGATGCCAATTCCACCCAAAGCTGACTTTACCTCCTAAAGCCTTCTTATGCCTGTGCCCTCTTCTTTACCTACTGCCACTTAGTTTAGATTTTATCTGGGCCTGATTACAGGCCACCAGAGTGATCTTTTTTTTTTTTTTTTTGAGATGGAATTTTGCTCTTGTTGCTCAGGGTGCAGTGCAATGGCGCAATCTCGGCTCACTGCAAATTCTACCTCCTGGGTTCAAGTGATTCTCCTGCTTCAGCCTCCTGAGTAACTGCAATTACAGGTGCACACCACCACACCTGGCTAGTTTTTGTATTTTTAGTAGAGATGGGGTTTCACCATGTCACCCAGGCTGGTCTCAAACACCTGACCTCAGGTGATCCTCCCACCTTGGCCTCCCAAAGTGCTAGGATTACAGGCGTGAACCACTGCACCTGGCCGTCCACTCCCTTTTTTAGTCCTCCCTCCTCTGCCTGCTCCCATGTGCCCTGCACCCCATGCTCCTTGCTGGTCCTTTTGTGTGAGGGAGCAGCATGGTGGAAAGCTCCCCACCCCCACCGCCTCTTCCTAGGCTTCCTTTGGGCTCCTCCCACCTATTCGCCCCTTCCTCCTCACTTTCTCTCCAGAACTGGATTCAGCTCTCCAGCCTCCACTACACGGGCTTCCAGTCCAGCCTGCTGCCACACAGGCTCTGGGGGTCCATTCTTTTTTTTTTTTTTTTTTTTTAATGAGTCAGAGTCTTGCTCTGTCTCCCAGGCTGGAGTGCAGTGGCTAGATCTTGGCTCACTGCAACATCCACCTCCTAGGTTCAAGCAATTCTTCTGTCTCAGCCACCTGAGTAGCTGGGATTACAGGTGCCTATCACCACGCCTGGCTAATTTTTGTATTTTTAGTAGAGACAGGGTTTCACCATGTTGACCAGGCTGGACTCAAACTCCTGACCTCAAGTGATTCGCCCGCCTCGGCCTCCCAAAGTGTTGGGATTATAGGCGTGAGCCACCGTGCCCGGCCTCAGGGATGCATTCTAAAGCATCAAGGTTGTGATTCTCAATGACCAGTCTCCGCTACTTGACTGGGAACCCCTTAAGGAAGGACATCCAGTTGGCTTTGCTGTTTTTTTTTTTTTTTTTTTTTTCAGACAGAATCTCGCCCTGTCACCCAGGCTGGAGTGCAGTGGCACAAACTCAGCTCGCTGCAACCTCCGCCTCCTGGGTTCAAACGATTCTCTTGCCTCAGCCTCCCGCGTAGCTGGGATCACGGGTGTGGACCACCATGCCTGGCTAATTTTTCTATTTTTAGTAGAGATGGGGTTTCTCCATGTTGGCTGGACTGGTCTCAAACTCCTGACCTCAAGTCATCCTCCCGCCTTGGCCTCCCAAGGTGTTGGAATTACAGGTGTGAGACACGGTACCCAGCCTCAGTTGGTTTTTCTTAGGGGCCTTAGAACCTGGCGTGTGCCTGGCCCAGGGAGGTGCTTGATCTAAATTCAGTTTTAAAACTGAATTCTGGTTGGGCACTGTGACACGCTCAGCACATAAGTGTGGGCATAATCCTGACCTGTAATTCCAGTGCTTTGGGAGGCCAAAGGAGGAGGATCACTTGGGCCAGGAGTTGGAGACCAGCCTGGGCAACACAGTGAGACCCTCGTCTCCACAAAAAATTTTTAAAAAATCAGTTGGGCATGGTGGTTCATGCCTGTAGTCCCAGCTACTGGGGAGGTTGAGGTGGGAGGATCACTTGAGCCCAGGAGTTCAAGGCTGCAGGGAGTGATGATCATGCCACTGCACTCCAGCCTGGGTGACAGAGCAAGACCCTGTCTCTAACAAAAATTTAACAAATTGAATTCTTTGAAAGATGACTTACTCTTTGCTTTCTTCTCCCCTAGAGATGAGACATCCCTGAGAGGCACAAGGGCAGCCTGCTGTTGGGGGAGAATATGATTTTTTTTTTTTTTTTTTTTTTCTGAGACAGAGTCGCTCTGTAGCCCAGGCTGGAGTGCAGTGGCGCGATCTCCGTTCACTGCAAACTTCACCTTCAGGGTTCAAGTGATTCTTCTGCCTCAGCCTCCGGAGTAGCTGGGATTACAGATGCCTGCTACCACGCCCAGCTAATGTTTGTATTTTTAGTAGAGGCGGGGTTTCGCCATGTTGGCCAGGCTGGTCTCAAACTCCTGACCTCAGGTGATCCACCTGCCTCGGCCTCCCAAGGTGCTGAGATTACAGGCGTGAGCCACCGTGCCGGGCCAAGTATATGATTTTGGATTGTTGGGGAATGTGTTTGTATTATCAGTAGGGTAGATCCTGCTGTGAAGGGGTGTAGGTATTGGGGGCAGAGGACAGGCAATGGAAACCTGCCCTCCTCTGGACGGCAGTGTTGTGACCCCATGGCAGGAGTGCTTCCTCATTCTGGGTCCCATCCCTTTCTTGTGGCCCCAGCATCCTGGGCACCCTATCACATGAACCTCTTTGCACGGTCTATCTTGGTGCCTCAAACAGGCACACCAGGCCCGGGCCCCCAGCGGCTGGCTACGGCAGGCTTGGAGGAAGCCACTCGTCCTTGTCGGGGTCTGAGCTCCAAGCCACACTTGGTTCCCGTCTCCGCCCCACGGTGCCTCCTGCCAGCGCCTAATCGCTTCCATCTGCCCCACTGACTCACGGGGCTGTCAAGGTTCTAAAAATTTCCAAATTCCTCCCCACCCTGCCCTTCCAGGATATTTCTCCAGCTCGGGTCCTTCGGCAGCTCTACCCACCATTTGCTCCTTCTCACGTGGGCGCAGAGAGTCAGGAAGTGAGTGGCAGAGAGAGGCTTCTTCGAGGGGCTGTGCAGCAAAGGCCTCTGGACCTCTCTTCCCCTCAGAAGAGACTATGACAGCAGCAGAGAACATGAAAGCTGAAAAATGGGTCGAAGGAACCAAGGAGAAAACCTATCCATTTTACAGAAGGGGAAACTGAGATTCAGACCCAGTAGCAGACCAGGGTGGAGAATCTGGGCCTTGGGGCTCTGATCTAGGGCTGTCCTCTGCTGGGAATCCCCTATGCACCCCCAGCTCTCCCTCTGGGCCTCAGGAAACGCAGCATCAGCCCTGGTCCTCCCTTCCCTGGGGAGCAGAGCCACTTGGTGACCAAAAGGGGTCTCTCCATACCTCCCACGCCCCTGGCCTCTGCCCAGTCTGCCTCCTCCTCCCCAATCCCCCCCAGGACATAGCCTGAAGAAGTGTTTGTACCTAAACAGTATTTCCAGGGCAACTTGCATTCCCCAGGGGGTGGGTGGTGAGAGGCTTGGGGGAGGAACTCCTCCAGCTGCCACAGGCCCTGTGACCCGCAGCCCCTCTCGGTTAATGGGACTTGGGGCCTAAGAGCTGGTCTTACCCTTGATCTTGGAGAGGGCCTGAGGATGGATGCATGAACCACCCGGCTTCCTTCTATAATGCATCCTTCATGGATGAAGTGTGTGAGTGGGCGGGGACAGAGCCCAAAAGTTTCCTGAGCCCAACAAGGAACAGCAGCCCCCAGGGTACCCCTTTTCTTCTCCTGCTCCTCAGCGAGGGTGTCAAAGCCGAGACCCCCATCCTGGCAGTCCCTCCCCACCTACACTGCCTCTTTCTAGTCCCTGCTACTTCTCTCTCTTTCTTTTTCTTTTAAGAGTCAGAGTTGGCTGGGCGTGGTGGCTCATGCCTGTAATCCCAGCACTTTGGGAGGCTGAGATGGGAGGATCACCTGAGGTCGGGAGTTCGAGACCAGCCTGGCCAACATGGAGAAACCCCATCTCTACTAAAAATACAAAAATTAGCCAGAGGTGATGCCGGGTGCCTATAATCCCAGCTACTTAGGAGGCTGAGGCAGGAGAATTGCTTGAAGCCGGGAGATGGAGGTTGTAGTGAGCTGAGACTGCACGATTGCACGCCAGCCTGGGCAATAAGGGCGAAACTCTGCCTCAAATAAAAATAATAAAAAAAAAAAAAAAAAAAAAAGAAGAGTCAGAGTCTTGCTCTGTTCTCCAGGCTGGAGCGTGCTGGTACAATCATAGCTCCCTGCAGCCTCAATCTCCCGGGCTCTAGCGATCCTCCTGCCTCAACCTCCCTAGTAGCTGGGACTACTGGTGTGCACCACCACGCCCGGCTAATTTTTAATTTTTTTTTTTTGCAGAGATGGAGGTCTCGCTATGTTGCCCAGGCTGGTCTCAAGCTCCTGGGCTCAAGTCATCCTCCCGCCTCAGCCTTTGAAGGCGTGGGAATTACAGACCTGAGCTACCGTGCCTGGCCTCCCTGTCACTTCTTGGATGAAATCCTGCCCTGTTCGTGACACTTTCCAGGCTATGGATGGCAGTGCCTGCCCACCCCTCTAGCCCTTCTTCCTGCCATACCTGCCACACAACTGCTTACATACAGTCCCCACCCGTGCCCCACTGCCAGGCCTTTACCTAGCTTCTTCCCCACTGAAGCCCAGCTGGAGGGTCAGGCTTCCTCCTCCAGGAGGGCTTCCTTGGGCTGCCAGAGAGAGCAGCCCACCACCCTGAACTGACTCATAATGGCTCTCTGCCACCCCAGAGCAAATGCAGGGAGGGACCCCTGAGCCCTTGCCCCATGGCATGAGAGTCTGGACAGACGGCATGAGAGTCTGGACAGGGCCAGGAGCCTTTGCAGAGATGTCCTCAAAGAGTGTCCAGGCCTCGGGCCATTCTGTCTTGGAGTCCCCCAAGGCCCTGGATGGAAAGAGACAAGGCAGAGTGGTCAGCCCCAGGCAGGTGGGAGGTCAGAGGGCACGGCTTAGGGTGGGTGGTGTGAAGCGAACTGAGTGGCAGGAGAAGTGTGACCAGGGAGGGAAAGCCTGGGCCCCCTGCCATGCATGAACCCCCCTTTTCTCCATTGAGTTCCCTTCCCCACCCCTAAGCCCCTTTACTCCTCCTCCTCACTGTCCCACCTCATTGAGCCCCACCCTCTTATTAAGTCCCCTCTCCCAACTTCCCTTCCACCTCAGAGGCCCCCAACTCCCCCTCCCCCAACTCCCCTCCTCCTAACTCCCCTCATTCTCCCCCAGTGCCAACTTGGCCCTCAGTCCCTCGGCTCCAGGTCCTGGGGCTGTGGCCTTTTCCCAGGATCTGACCTGGAGTCATGCACTTTCTGGGGAGACCTCCAGTTGCTCCCCCATCCATGGCATGCCAGGAACGCAGCCCTACACACGCAGGCCCCCTTCAAGGCGGAAGAGGAGCTCGGGCTGGTGGACTTTTAAGGACTGAACAGAGAGCGAGCTCTGGCCCGGTCGGGCTGTCCTCCGGATCTGGCCCCATTACAGGGGGGCTTGGCTGGGCGCCCGGGTGGGGAGAGGTCTCAGCGCTTGGATCCAGAATGAACCAGGGCTGGAATGTGCAGGGTCTGGCTGTGCCTCTGTCCCTCCCTTCACCCAGTGATGCTCAGGGCTGAGGACTCCAGTCCCTCTCCAGCAGGCGCTCTGGGCCAGGAACTTGGGGGTCCCTGGTTTGCACTGCCTCCCCTGAGCTGGGGTCTCTGGGTGCTCCTCAGAGGAACCTGGAAAGGATGAAGGTGACTGCCTAGGTTTGCTGTCCCTGTCCCATAGGGCCAGGCTCTTTCCTGCCTTAGCTCATGTCATTCTCCAGTGGTCCTGGGTTTTGCCATCATTCCCATTTTATTTTATTTTTTAATATTTTATTTTATTTTTGAGACAGGTTCTCTGTCACCCAGGTTGAAGTGGAGTGGCATGACCTTGGCTCACTGCAGCCTCAACCTCCTGGGTTCAAGTGATCCTCCTACCTCAGCCTCCTGAGTAGCTGGGACTACAAGTGGACACCACCACACCAGCTAATTTTTTTTTTTTTTGAGATGAAGTTTTGCTCTGTCACCCAGGTTGGAGTGCAATGGCACGATCTCAGCTCACCGCAAACTCCGCCTCCCCCGTTCAAGTGATTCTCCTGCTTCAGCCTCCTGAGTAGCTGGGATTACAGGCAATCACCACCATGCCTGGCTAAGTTTTGTATTTTTAGTAGAGACGGGGTTTCACCATGTTGGCCAGGCTGGTCTTGAACTCCGGACCTCAGGTGGTCCACCTGCCTCGGCCTCCCAAAGTGCTGGGATTACAGGCATGAGCCACTGCACCTGGCAACACCAGCTAATTTTTTGTAGAGACAGGATCTCACTTTGTTGCTTTGGCTGGTCTCGAACTCCTGGGCTCAAGTGATCCTCCCGCCTCGGCCTCCCAAAGTACTGGGATTACAGGTGTGACCCACTGCACCTGGCCACTCCCACTTTACAGATGAGAAAACTGAGGCTTGGAGAGATCCAATACCTTGCCCAATGCCTTATAGTTGGTGAATGACAAAGCCGGAATTTAAACCCAGTCCTTTGTCTCCTGGTCTGGGGAGCAGAGAATGAGGCAGAGAAAGAGAGAGGAATGTAAGCCCCTTGCCCCCCCCATTCCTCTGGGCTGGTCATGGGTCCCTAGCTGTCTCTGGACAGGGGCTCCAGCCAGGTGCTCAAGCCAGAGCTTGGGTGAGAGAATGGACCCAGGAGGAAGCTGAGAGGGGCCTGGAATTTGCTTCCCCACAGGCTACTGAGGCCAACCCTCCCAAGGCCAGCCAGATATCTCCCCGCTCCTCCATGTGGCTCTGTCTCAGTGACTTCCTGAAGGTCCTGGCACCGCACGTGGGATGGAAGGACGGACTGGACTCAGCTTCGTTGCTTCCTGCGCCTTGGCCCTGCGATCACCCAGAGTTAACCTGTGGCCAGCCAAGGGGAAAGGGCATACCATGGAACCCCCTGCTGTAGGGGCCCCTGTTCCCATTTTCCAGATGAGAAAAACTGAGGTTAGAAAGGTGGAGGAGTACCAGGGTGGAGTCAAGAGTGAAATTCCCGTGGGTCTGACACAAAGCTGGAGCCCCGGGTGGCAGAGGTAGGCCCACCCACATTGAGCCTCAGAGACCCAGGTCTGGGGTGATGACTGCCTGGGGACAGCACCTTGGAGCCCTGGAGGAGGGGGACAATGCATTTTCACAGGGGACCACCACAGCCTTGCAGGGAGTGGGGAGAGCTGTCCCTACCAGAGGCTAAACTGCTGCCTCAGCCCTGTGCAAACCTGGCCCCTCCCTGCCCAGAGACCCTGCTCCAAAATCACCTGCCCTCACCCATGGTCCAGCCCCAGGCTCCTGCTCCGAACCAAGGAACTGTTTGCATCTGACCTGGGAAGAACGGATTCCTCTGGGCCCAGGTGAGCCCACAGTGGGTGGGGACCTTGTACTCTCCTCCGACTCTCTTTCCTGGGCCACCCACTTTGATGATCCAGTCCTCTCTTGTCACCCCTGATGGGGAGACAGGCCTTGCCCTGGGGGTTCTGATCTAAGGGAGGAGGTAGAGCTCTGGCGGGGAACCATGGTCTAAGGGGCATGGCCCTAGCCTGGGACACTGGCCTTGCTCTGTGTACACTGGTAAGGCTCGGGACACTTGGTTTTAGGGAGACATAGTCTTGCTCTGAAATGATGGTCTGACGGGGGAGGCACAGCCTTATCCTGGGAGCTCCAGGTTCATCCTGAAGTACTGGTCTGAGGGTGGGTGGGGGCGTGGCTTTGGGGGGGAATTTGGGGAGCTGGGGTGGGCAGCGGGAGGGAGTGGCTGGAGGCTGCTGACTTCTCTGTTCCTTGGTTGTTTGGGAGCTGGCTTCCAACTCCTGGCCCAGCCTGGGCTCTAGGCAGTAGGGATGGAGAGGGCCGGGCTCCCCCAACAAGGAAGAGGCTCGTGGAGGGAAATTGGATCAGGGGTTTGGGGTGAGCGGCCTCGCTTGCCCCCGGGCTCCTGGCCCTCCTTTTTTCCCTGGACACAGAGCAGGTGGCAGCCTTCCTCCGATGGCCCCACCCCATTTCTGCTGTCTGGGTCCCAGACGTGGCCTTGGTTTATGGGGTGATGTTCCCTCCCTGGCCAGCCTGGCGGCCACTTCAGACATGAACGCCCCCCACCTCGCTGAGGCTGGAGAACACAGTCTGCCTCCCCCAGCCCCAGCCACCCCCGCCCTGCTAATCCTGAGTAAACGGTGAGGCCAAGAATATCCTGCCTACTCTGGCGGGCGGGCGAGCCACGAAGCCTGCTGGAAGGGCATGAATCATGGTCCCCGCCTGCCAAGTGCTTGCTTGGGATGTGTTCGAGGCTGGCTGTGCCCGGAGTTGACGGGGAGAAGGGAAGGGAGGGGAGCTGGCGGCTGGGATGGGCAGACAGAGCCACTGTGAAGCGAGAGACGTCGGTTGGACCCACCCCTGGTGGCAACACAGAAATTATGTTATAGAATGTCAGGATCCTGGAATCCCCAAGTATGGACCTTCTCTGTGTTCTGCAGGCCTGAAACGCAAGAGTTGTGAGACGCCACGTAACAAGCCCCCTACGGCACATGGAGGCCGAGGCCCCATTCTCCAGGTGGGGAAGCAGAGGCTCTCGGGGCAGAGAGGTCGGCTCTGGGTCTCTTACTGAGTCCAAGGTAGGGCTGGAGCCCAGGCCTCTTCTCGCCTTCTGGTCGGAGGCTTTTCCCAGCCCCTCTCGCTCCTGCTCTGCACTCCCTCCACCCTCACCACCATGACTGTGCTTCCTGGTTGACACAGAGGGAAGGGGTACCTGTGCCCAGCGGTAGTGTCGCCTGGAGCATGGGGTCGGGGGCACCTCTTATGCTCTCCTCTCTCTGCTCCAGGCACATCGGCTGCCCCATGGAGAGTCCTGTGCATCTTGCCTTCCCATCCCCAAAACCCCCACGGCCAGCTGTTCTTCCCTTTCGGCATCCCCCATCACCAAGGGGACCTGTACCATGTCGGGCCTGCTCCCTCCGTCTGTCCCCAATAACTTGCTTATTCAGAAACCATCCACCGTGGGCCAGATGTGCTCTGGACGCAGGGACCTCACCCGGGGCCCTCCTTTTGCTCTCCCACTCCTGCCAGTGTTTCCCAGCCCTCAGCACACGACCACGCTTCATTTTCCACCACGCTTCATTTTCTTTCTTTCTTTTTTGTCATCCAGGCTGGAGTGCAGTGGCATTCATTGCAACCTCCACGTCCCGGGTTCAAGTGATCCTCCTGCCTCAGCCTCCCAAATAGCTGGGATTACAGGCACCCACCACCATGCCTGGCTAATTTTTGTATTTTTGTTTGTTTTTTTGTTTGTTTATTTTTTTTTTTGAGACGGAGTCTCACTCTGCCGCCCAGGCTGGAGTGCAGTGGTGCAATCTCAGCTCACTGCAAGCTCTGCCTCCCGGGTTTACGCCATTCTCCTGCCTCAGCCTCCTGAGTAACTGGGGCTACAGGCGCCCGCCACTATGCCCGGCTAATTTTTTGTATTTTTCGTAGAGATGGGGTTTCACCGTGTTAGCCAGGATGGTCTCGATCTCCTGACCTCGCGATCCGCCCGCCTCGGCCTCCCAAAGCACTGGGATTACAGGTGTGAGTCACCGCACTCGGCCCCTAATTTTTGTATTTTTAATAGAGACGGGGTTTCACCATGCTGGCCAGGCTGGTCTCTGACCTTGAGTGATCCACCCTCCTTGGCCTCTCAAAGTGCTAGGGTTATAGGCATGAGCCACTGCGCCCGGCCCCACAGTCCATTTTCTGTCATTTAAAAATGTTTAAAAGTCCCTTGGCCGCACTGGATGACTCATGCCTATAATCCCAGCACTTTGGGAGGCCAAGGCAGGCGGATTGCTTGAGTTTAGAGTTTGAGACCAGTCTGGGTAACATGGTGAAATCTCGTCTCTACAAAAATATAAAAATTAGCTGGGCGTGGTGGTGGGCACCTGTAATCCCAGCTACTTGGGGGCCTGAAGTGGGAGGATAGCTTGGGCCCAGGAGTTTGAGGCTGCAATGAGCTATGATTGCACCACTGCACTCCACCCTGGGTGACAGAGTGAGACCCTGTCTCAAGAAAAAATATATATATATATTTTAAAGACCCTTGTGAGGCCATGTTCAGTTCCACCCAGCTCTCTCTCTCTCTTCCCAGCCATGTTGCTTCAAAGAGTCGTCTACACTTTTTCTTTCTTTTTCTTTCTCTTTTTTTTTTTTTTTTTGAGATAGGGTCTGGTTCTGTCACCCATGCTGAAGTGCAGTGGTGCGATCTCAGCTCACTGCAACCTCCAACTCCCAGATTTAAGTGATACTCCTGCCTCGGCCTCCTGAGTAGCTGAGATTACAGGCGTTCACCACCAAGTCCCGTTAATTTTTGTATTATTAGTAAAGACAGGGTTTCACCATGTTACCCGGGCTGGTCTCGAACTCCTGACCGCAGGTGATCCTCCTGCCTCGGCCTCCCAAAGTGCTAGGATTACAGACGTGAGCCACTGCACCCAGCCAGTCATCTACCAAATGCTGGGATTACAGGTGTGAGCCACTGAGCCCAGCCAGAGTCATCTGCACTTCTAATCCCTCACTTCCTCATGGCCCACTCTCTCCAGAACTCTCTCCAGCCTGGCTTTGGTCCCCAGTCCTCCCCGGACGGATGGACTGACAGAGGCTGCAGCAATTCTTGTTACTGAGCTGTCGTTCCTCCTCCCTGACATGTGGTCCAAGCCACTGTGGAGCCTCTTGCTGCAAAGCCCCTGCCCGTGACAGTCTCTTCCTGTCTGTCTTCCACAGCCTTCCTCTGATCTCCTCTTGCCAATGCCTTTCATGTAGGTGGCCCTCAGATCTCATCTCAGACCCTTTCTCCAGGTCCATTTTTTTTTTTTTTTTTTTTTTTTTTTTGAGACAGGGTCTCACTCTGTTGCTCAGGCTGGAGTGGTGTGGAACGATCTCAGTTCACTGCAACACCCACCTCCCAGGTTTGAGTGATTGTCATACCTCAGCCTCCCGGGTAGCTGGGATTACTGGCGCACGCCACTGTGCCCGGCTAATCTTTGTATTTTTGGTACAGACAAGGTTTCACCATGTTGGCCAGGCTGGTCTCAGCCTTCTGACCTCAAGTTATCCACCCGCCTCGGCCTCCCAAAGTGCTGGGATTATAGGCGTAAGCTGTCCGCCCAGCCTCAAGGTCCTCTTTATGAGCCATTCCTCTGTTCTGTGGCTTGACACCACACTCTCCCTGGGTCACCAGCCTGGTCCTCTAAAGGGCTCCAGGCCAGCATGTCCAAAACTAGGCTGATGCCTCTACCCGGGGACCCATAGTCCCACACACCCCTAAGTCCAGGGCTAACTGATCCCCCAGCCCTGTTCCTCCCCTTCACTGAGAGAAGGGCCCTGACGCCTATCGAAGCACCCAGAGAGATATGCTGGCATCATCGGAGGCTCCACCCTCCTCCACCCCTCCACCCTCTGTCCCATTGGTAGACCAAGGCCAATCCACACAATCCACTGACGTCATTCTCTCCCTACTGCCACTGCCTTCATCTTAAGCTCATTCTCTTTGGCTGGGGTATTATAACACCCACATCACCAGCTCCTGGGCCCTGCCCCTCCGGCTGGTTCTCCACAGGGAGCCACCGGCTTGCATGAACTCCTTCTCATGCAAACCTGACCGTGCCCCTCCTTAGCTCAATGCTATTCGCTGGCTCCCCACTGCCCTCCGGGCCCCGTTGGGCCCTCTGTGGTGTGGTCCTTTCCCATCTCTCTGGCTGGATGCAGGCCAATCCCCCGCCCACACCTTATGTTCCATCCACCTCCCCGGGCTCATCACGCCCAACTATGCCTCGCTGATCCTTGCTCCATCTTCTCCCGACCATCCCTGCTGCCCGGAACGAATCTTCCTTCACTATTCCACAAAGCACCTTGCCAAGTCAAAAGCCGCCTCCTTGAAGCACCCCAGGATCTTTCCCATTCCCGTGGCACCCTGTACTTACCACACCGAACGCCACCGCTGCCCCACAGTGTTCCCCACTGCATTGGGACCTCTTTGAGAGCAGGCTGTGCCTGATCCTTCTGCTGTCTCCGCAGGGCCTGGAGCAGAGGGAGAGCAAGAATTTACTGAATGAGGTCGGGTGCGGTGGCTCACGCCTGTAATCCCAGCACTTTGGGAGGCCCAGGTGGGTGGGTCACTTGAGGCCAGGAGTTCAAGACCAGCGTGGCCAACATGGTGAAACCCCGTTTCTGCTAAAAATACAAAAATTAACCAAATGTAGTGGCACATTCTTGTAATCCCAGCTACACTGGTGGCTGAGGCAGGAGAATCGCTTGAGCCCGGGAGGCGGAGGTTGCAGTGAGATGAGATCTTGCCACTGTACTCCACCCTGGGTGACAAAGCAAGACCCTGTCTAAAAAAAAAAGAAAAGAAAAGAAAAAAAAGAGTTTACTGAACAAACAAATGTACGAATGCATGAATGATGAATGAATGATTCCCTGAGGGTCTAAGTCCTCTCTCTGGGGACCCTCCTGAGATGGTGCCATCTGAGGAGGCTGAGTCCAGGCTGCACTCCCAGCCCTGGGCCCTGGCAGGTCCAAGTTCTCGATGTTTCTGAGCACTGGTAAGTGTGGAAAACTTTGGCTCCTCCGGGATTCTTAACTCCATGGGAGAGGGCAGGGTGGATGGTGGCCTGGGAGCCAGGAGGGCTGGCGGCCGCTGGAGGGAAGGAGGAGGAGTCAGGGGACCAGACACTTGGCCGTGTCTCTGGGGGCAGCAGGGTCCTGGAGCCCAGGGAGGGGCATGAGACCTACCTTCTCACCCTTAGCCAGCCCTGCCCTGAAAGCCCAGGCCGGGAAACCAGGGAGTGGGGAAGCCAGGGGAGAGATGGCGTTTGTGCAACAGCATTCAATGTGTTTGCAATAAAGGGGAAATGGAAAAAATGTTAACTTACTTTTTGATGGTGCCCTGGGGGGTGGGGATATACATGACTGTGGAGTCTCCAATTGCCACCCCGTGCAGCCCTGCTCTGAGCACTCAAGGGAGGGAGGGAATGTGAGGGTGAAGGGTGAGATACTCCAAATACCCTGTCCCCGAATGTCCTCCTTACACCCTGTCACTGTGCCAAATAATGCTCTGTCCATGAAGGAGGCCGCTCAGGGCTTCCAGAACCACGTGTCTTTCAGCTGAGTGAAGGCCGTGGGCCCAGGAAGTGGGACCAACCAGCTCACTGCTTTTGTCCCTAGGAGGGCCTGGGGCTCTAGAAAAGATCCCAAGCTGGGAGGTGCCAGCCTCTTCCAGCATGGGGGTCTTCAGCCTGGTATCAACTGAAACTCCCGTGATCCTTGCCTCAGCCCTCGAGCCTGGGGGCTGCGGTCCAGCCAGGACCTGGGTGCCAGGAGCCAGCTGACCTCTCAGCAGCTGCGTGGACTCCGTGAAATCACCTCCCTTCTTGGAGTCTCCGTGTCCTCCGTGGGAATGTGGAGGTTCCTTAGGAGGGAGTTCCCATCCTGGGCTCAGGGGGCTGTAGGACATCAGTGCCTGGCGGCAGAGAGGGGTGGGTGCGAGTTTTAGGTGGGAGGGAGGCAGGGAAGGGATGACCAGGGTCTCTGACTTCCCAGTCCCACCACTTAGAGCTGGAGGGGCTGGACTGCTCAGCCCCAGATCTCAGGACTGTTGACCTTCCCATGCAGTGTTCTCAGCATGTCCCTTTACCTGTCACTTTTGGAGAGGTGACGGCAGGAACACAGTCCCTCAGCTCCTTCATGGTGATGGTTTTGTGTGCGAACAACTGGCAGGGCCACTGTGCCTTGGAACCATCCCAGCTGTTCCCACCTCACTCAATGCACTCGCTGAGGTTCTTCTGACCTTAAGACCATGCTGTGGGTGCAGATCTTTTACATGGGAGGAGGTGCCAGGAAGCATGGGTAAGAGAGGGAGGCAGGGAAAGAAAAACAGCCAGCAAAGGGTCCACTAATGAGCAGCGGAGGCCCAGTGCCCCCGGGACCTTCTGAAACAGCACTGCCCAGTTGAACTTTCTGTGATGATGGAACTTCTTAATTTGCCAGTGCAGATTGTCCAGTATGGTAGCCGGTGCAGCTACTGAGTACTAGAAATGTACTAGAAGTGTAACTAGTGCAACTTCAGAAATGAAACAGATTTATAGACTTTTATTTATTTGTTTGTTTATTTATTTGTTTTTTAAGAAAACAGGGTCTTGTGTTGTTGCCCAGGCTGGAGTGCAGTGATGCCATAACGGCTTACTGCAGCCTCGACTTCCTGGCCTCAAGTGATCCTCCCACCTCAGCCTCCCCAGTAGCTGGGACTACAGATGCATGCCAGCAAACCCGACTAATTTTTTGTTTTAATTCTGTAGAAATAGGATCTTGCTACATTGCTCAGGTTGGTCTCGAACTCCTGGGCTCAAGTGATCCTACCGCCTCAGTCTCCCAAAGTGTTGGGATTACAGGCATGAGCCACGGTGCCGAGCCTTAGCTTAGCCTATCTTAAACGTGCTCAGAACACCTACATTAGCCTTCAGTTAGGCAAAATCATTTAACGCAAAGCCTATTTTGTAATAAGTCTTGAATTTCTCATGTATTTTATTGGCTACTCTACTGAAATTGAAAAATGGGAGGGTTTTATGGGTACTTGAAGGACAATTTCTACTGAGTGCATATAGCTTTTGTCCCATAATAAAGTTGAGAAAATCATAAGTCAAACCATGGTAAGTCAGGGACCATGTGTATATGTTTTTTGGGTCCAGCTTTTTTCACTCAGTATAACATTTTTTGACATTCATTCATGATTCTGCATATATTTTGTTCTGAGTACTATCCCGCTATATGGGTACACCATCATTTATTTTCCACTCTTCTGGGTATGGACATCTGGGCTGTGTACAGTTTTGTGCTATTAGGAATAAAGCTGCCTTGAATATTTGTGTTCAAGTCTTTGTGTAGATGTATATTTTTAATTTCTGTTGGGTAAATGCCTAGGAATATGTAGAATTATGTACTGTATGGCAGGTGTATGACTAACTCTTTTTCTTTTTTTTTTTGAGATGGAGTCTCAGTCTGTCGCCCAGGCTGGAGTGCAGTTGCGCGATCTTGGCTCACTGCAGCCTCCGCCTCCCGGGTTCAAGGTTTCAAGCGATTCTCTTGCCTCAACCTCCTCAGTAACTGGGATTACAGGCATACTCCACCACACCCATCTAATTTTTGTATTTTTAGTAGAGACAGGATTTCGCCATGTTGATCAGGCTGGTCTCGAACTCCTGACCTCGTGATCTGCCTGCCTTGGCCTCCCAAAGTGCTGGGATTACAGGCGTGAGCCACCGCACCCGGTCACGACTAACTATTTAAGAAACTGTCGAACTGTCTGCCGGGATGATTGCTACCAGTTTACATTTCCACCAACGATATATGAGAGTTTTCATTCATCCATATCCTCTGCAACATCTGATGTTGTCATTTTCTTTTTGTGTTTTTGAGATGGAGTCTCTCTCTGTCGCCCAGGCTGGAGTGCGATGGTACGATCTTGGCTCAATGCAACCTCCGCCTCCTGGGTTCAAGCGATTCTCCTGCCCCAGCCTCCCGAGTAGCTGGGATTACAGGCATGCGCCACCACAACCGGCTGATTTTTGGTATTTTTAGTAGAGACGGGGTTTCACCATGTTGGCTAGACTAGTCTCAAACTCCCACCTCACATGATCCACCTGCCTCGGCCTCCCAAGGTGCTGAGATTACAGATGGGAGTGACCACGCCCAGCCCCTAATCATTTTCATTTTAGCCTTTGTACAAAAATTATCTGAAGATGAATTTGGAAGAAAGAGACTATTCCAGTGAACAGTTTGCAAACCCAGGAGACACAGCCTTCAGTGTAAAAGAAGATGTGCATTCCAGAGAACCAAGGGAGGGCTCAGATTTTATAGCAAAACTTCCCGCCCAGATTCCCGATCATATTTGTTCATGCAAATGAAGGATTGAAACTTGCTTAGTTCTGATTGGTTGGTTTGAGTGAGCTCTGGAGTCACGAAGTTGAACAGAGGCGGGAGTTTTTGAGGAGCGTAGAGTGCCTCTAGTTAGCAAATGTCAACTTGGCTCTATTTTAAATGTAGGCCCAGTTAGCCACTCAAGATCCATCTTAAAGCATTGGCTCTGTCAGGTTCACGTTGGTCCACAAACCATTCTAATGGGAATATAGTGGTATATTGACTTTGTGTGTGTGTGTATGGGTGTGTGTGACGGAGTCTCACTCCGTTGCTAGGCTGAAGTACAATGGTGTGATCTCAGCTCACTGCAACCTCTGACTCCCTGGTTCAAGCGATTCTCTCCTCCCTCAGTCTCCCAAGTGGCTGGGATTACAGGCGCACACCACCATGCCCGGCTAATTTTTGTAGTTTTAGTAGAGACAGGGTTTCACCATGTTGGCCAGGATGGTCTCGAACTCCTGACCTCATGATCTGCCCGCCTCGGCCTCCCAAAGTGCTGGGATTACAGGCATGAGCCACCACACCCAGCTGTATATTGAGGTTTTAATTTGCATTTCCCCATTGACCAATGACGTTGAGTGCTTTTGAATGTATTTATTAACGAATATTTACAGATTTTCATCATTTGTACATTAACTTTGGTAAAACGTCTTTTCAAGTTCTTTGTCCATTTTATATATTTATTTATTTGTATTTTTTTGAGACAGTCTTGCTCTGTCGCCCAGGCTGGAGTGCAGTGATGCGATCTCGGCTCACGGCAACCTCTGCCTCCCAGGTCCAAGCGATTCTTCTGCCTCAGCCTCCTAAGTAGCTGGAACTACAGGCACCCGCCACCATGCCCTACTAATTTTTGTATTTTTAGTAGAGATGGGGTTTCTCCATGTTGGCCAGGCTGGTCTCAAATTCCTGGCCTCAAGTGATCTGCCTGCCTCGGCCTCCCAAAGTTCTGGGATTACAGGCGTGAGCCATGGCGCACAACCTTGTGGCCTTTTTCTTGTTGAGGAAGTTTGCTTTTATTCTTAGTTAATTTTTTTCATCATAAAAGGAGCTGGGTATTGTCAAATGCCCTGTCAGCATCAATTGAAATGATCGCGTGTATGTGCTTTTCTTTTTCCCCCTCCTTTCATCCTATTCATGTGGTGTATTATATAGCTTGATTTTCATGTGTTGAACCACTCTTGCATTCTGGGGAGAATTCACATTTGGTCATTGGTCATGGTCTAAAATTCTTTTAATGTGCTGCAGACTTTGGTTTGCTAGTATTTTGTTTCATCTATACTCACAAGAGATATGAATCTGTAGTTTTCTCATAGTGTTCTTTCTCTGACTTTGGTATCAAGGTAACGCTGGCTTGATAGAATGAGTTAGGAAACATTCTCTCCTCTTTTAATTTTGGGAGGAGTTTAAAATTGGCATTTTTTTTAATGCAAATGTTTGGTAGAATTCACCAAGGAAGTGACCTTGTCCTGGGCTCTTCTTTGTTGAGAAGTTTACTATTAATGATTTGATTTCTTTTCCTTCCTTCCTTCCTTCCTTCCTTCCTTCCTTCCTTCCTTCCTTCCTTCCTTCCTTCCTTCCTTCCTCCCTCCCTCCCTCCCTCCCTCCCTCCCTTCCTCCCTTCCTTCCTCCCTTCCTTCCTTACTCTCTTTCTCTCTTTCTTTCTTTCTTTTTGATGGAGTCTTGCTCTGTCGCCCAGGCTGGAGTGCAGTGACGTGATCACGGCTCACTGCAAGCTCCGCTTCCCGGGTTCACGCCATTCTCCCGCCTCAGCCTGCCGAGTAGCTGGGACTCCAGGTGCCTGCTACCACGCCCGGCTAATTTTTTGTATTTTTAGTACAGATGGGGTTTCACCGTGTTAGCCAGGATGGTCTCGATGTCCTGGCCTCATGATCCGCACGCCTCAGCCTCTCAAAGTGCTGGGATTACATGAGTCACCCCACCCAGCCTGTTTTCTTTTCTTTTCTTTTTTTTTTTTTTTTGAGATGCAGTCTTGCTTTGTCACCCAGGCTGGAGTGCAGTGGCATGATTTCAGCCCACTGCAACCTCTGCTTCCCGGGTTCAAGCCATTCTGGGTGATTAGTGTCAGAATTGGATTGATTTTTTTTTTTCTTTCTGAGACAAGATCTTGCTCTGTTGCCCAGGCTGAAGGGCAGTGGTGTGATCATAGCTCACTGCAGGCTTAACCTCCCAGGATCAAGCAATCCTCCCACTTCAGCCTCCCAAGTAGCTGGGACTATGGATGTGCCATTATACCTGGCTAATTTTTTTTTAAAGATGGGGTCTCATTATGTTACACAGGTTGGACTTGGACTCCTGGGCTCAAGAGATCCTCCTGCCTCAGCCTCCCAGCGTGCTGGGATTACAGTCATGAGCCACCACGTCCAGCCTGAATTGAACTGTTGGATACCCAGTTGGTGTCTGAAGAACCAGGCTATTGGTTGTTGGTGTAGAAAACACCCCAGTCCCTGCTTCTTGAACCCTAGTCTTCCCGTCTTCCCAAGAATTCCATGGCTTGCTCTGCCAGGTCCTCCCTGCCTTTCTGAACTCTCATTTGTCACTGTCTTGATTCTCCTGAAGCCCTGGATGGACCTTCCCCCAAGACCCTTCTGGACCCCATCTATATTAGAGTTAGGCCATCACCTTGGCCATCTTATGCCCTTCTGAGGCTTTGACCCTCAGTCCAGTGAAGATGGCATCCAAGAGTCTCCATTCAGCCCTTTCTCATTCTTTCTTCCTTCCTTCTGTCCTTCTCTCTTTTTCTTTCTTCTGTTCTTCTCTCTCTCTCTCTCTCTCTCTTTTGATGGAGTCTCACTCGGTCACCCAGGCTGGAGTGCAGTGGTGCGACTTTGGCTCACAGTAACCTCTGTCTCCCAGGTTCAAGTGATTCCCCTGCCTCAGCCTCCCTAGTAGCTGGCATCATAGGTGTGCGCCACCACACCAGGCTAATTTTTGTATTTTTAGTAGAGATGGGGTTTCACCATGTTGGCCAGGATGGTCTTGAACTCCTGACCTCAAATGATCCTCCCGCCTCGGCCTCCCAAAGTGCTGGGATTACAGGTGTGAGCCACTGTGTCTGGTCCTCTCTTTTTTTCCTCTCTCTTTCTCCTCTCTCTCTTTCTTTTTTGTTCTTTCTCTCTCTCTCTCTCTGTTTCTCCCTCCTTCCTTCCTTCCTTTCTTCCTTCCTTCCTTTTTTATCTTTCTTTGTCTTACTGTGTCACCAAGGCTGGAATGCAGTGGCACCATGATAGTTCACTGCAACCCTGAACTCCTAGGCCCAAATGATTCTCCCACCTCAGCCTCCTGATTAGCTGTAACTACAGACACACACCATCATGCCTGGCTAATTTTTAAATTTTTTTGTAGAGACAGGTTCTTGCCATGTTGCCAAGGCTGGTCTCGAACTCCTGACCTCAAGCAATCCTCTCACCTTGGCCCCACAACGTGTTGGGATTACAGGTGTAAGCCACTGTGCCCAGCCCCTGCCTTCTCTTCTAAGAGTGGGCCAACAGTCAACTGCTTGGTGACATTTCTGCTTGGGTGGCCCCAAGACTCTCACAATCCCTGCTTTCTCAACCGTCCTCTCCATGGTCCCCCAGGTGAACCTCCCCCTCTGCACCCACCTCAAACACTGCTTCACTTCTCCAGCCACACAGGTATGGATCCCCCTCTTCTTTCACTATGCCCATTTTCTTTTCTTTCTTTTCTTTATGAGACAGTCTCGCTCTGTCGCCCAGGCTAAAGTGCAGTGCTGCAATCTTGGCTCACTGCAAGCTCCACCTCCCGGGTTCAAGTGATTCTCCTACCTCAGCCTCCTGAGTAACTGGGACTACAGACGCCCGCCACCACGCCTGGCTAATTTTTGTATTTTTAGTAGAGACGGGGTTTCACCATGTTGGCCAGGATGGTCTCAATCTCCTGACCTCGAGATCTGCTCGCCTCGGCCTCCCAAAGTGCTGGGATGACAGGCGTGAGCCACGGCACCCAGCCTGCACTATGCCCATTTTCTTACCTCCAGCAACCAAGCTTGATGGAGCCCTGTCCCCAGCACCTTTCGAATGTCTTAGGGAGCCTCCCCTCCTCTCCAGCTTCGTGGCCTCCACTCTAGTTCAAGTCTCAGCATCTTTCATCAGCACTTGCCTCCTTGCCAGTCTCCTGACCTCCGGCCTCACCTTTGCTAACCAACTTGGCCCGAAGCTCCAGACATGGTCTCCAAAGCCAGCCCTGCGGGTCCTCCTTGGCGAGGCCATGCTCTCGAGGCCCTAGCTCTTGGGCCTGGACTGAGGCTAAGTCAGCCCCAGGCACCGTTCCTTAGCACCAATCGTGCGTGGCGGACACCCTCCGCAGCTGGGATGCACAGACAGGTTTTTCGCACAGACAGGTTTTTCGAGTTAGGGAATTGGAAGGGACTCCAGTGTCCATTTGCAGTTCAGAGCTGGCGAGATGCAGGGGTGTTCTTGTGTGTGAGCTCATCTTTCCTGGGGCGGCGGGGCTCAGGGCTGAGAGGGCTGAGGAGGCGAGTTGGAAAATTTCACACTCAGCCTTGCCACTTGGCCAGCCTCTGCATGTTTGGCAGCTCAGGTGACTTGTGGGGGCCTCGGTCAACCCTTCCATCCCCTAAGTACTGCCGGGGCTGGGGCCACCTCCAGATGGGTCACAAACAGGGGGCCTGGGGAGCCCTGAGAGACAGACTCTAGTGGGGGGGCTTGTGCTGTTGTTGGGGAAAGGAGATTCACAAGGAAACAATGAGAGAACAAGATTGGAGGGACTTTGGAGGGTGCAGGGGAGATGTTATCAATTGTTTGACTTGGGGATGCTAATGTATTTGTGCTGCAACGTGTCCACAACCCTCTGGAAGAAACACAGTAATACATCTCCAAACAGGCGGTACCTTATCATAGTTAAGAGCACAGTTCTTGGCCGGGCACAGTGGCTCACGCCTGCAATCCCAGCACTTTGGGAGGCCGAGGCGGGCGGATCACGAGGGCAGGAGATCAAGACCATCCTGGCTAACATGGTGAAACCCCGTCTCTACTAAAAATACGAAAAATTCACCAGGCGTGGTGGCGGGCGCCTGTAGTCCCAGCTACTCTGGAGGCTGAGGCAGGAGAATGGTGCGAACCCGGGAGGCGGAGCTTGCAGTGAGCTGAGATTGTGCCACTGCACTCCAGCCTGGGCGACAGAGCAAGACTCCGTCTCAAAAAAAAAAAAAAAAAAAAAAAAAAAGCACAGCTCTAGAGCCAGACTGCTTGTAGCCAGCTCTAACACTTGCTAGCTGTGTGACCTCAGGCACGTTGCTAAACTTCTCTGTGTTTCTAGCTCCTCTTCTATAAAGTGGAGAGAGTATCACCCACCTACCTACCTACCTACCATGTGGGTGATCAAACATGTTCATACAATTCAAACACATTCATACACATTCAGAACGTCCCTGAAAGCTCCACAAATGTTTGCATCTTCATCATCGCCATCATCATCATTATTATTTTTAGAGACAGGGTCTCTCTCTATCATTCAGGCTGTGGCACGATCATAGCTCCCTGCAGCCTCCAACCCCTAGGTTCAAGCCATCCTCCCGCCTCAGCCTCCCAAGTAGCTGGGACTACAGGCACAAGCCACCATGCCCAGCTAATTTTTATTTTTAGGTTTTTTTTGAGACGGAGTCTCACTCTGTCACCTAGGCTAAAGTGTAGTGGTACCATTTCAGCTCACTGCAAGCTCTGCCTCCTGGGCCCAAGTGATTCTCCTGCCTCAGACTCCCAGATAGCTAGGATTACAGGTGCCCGCCACCATGCCTGGCTAATTTTTGTAATTTTAGTAGAGATGGGGTTTCACCGTGTTGGCCAGGCTGGTCTCGAACTTCTGACCTTAGATGATCCTCTTGCCTCGGCCTCCCAAAGTGCTAGGATTACAGGCATGAGCCACTGTGTCTAGCCTAATTTTTAATTAAGAATTTTTTCTTTTTGGCCGGGCGCGGTGGCTCAAGCCTGTAATCCCAGCACTTTGGGAGGCCGAGGCGGGCGGATCACAAGGTCAGGAGATCGAGACCACAGTGAAACCCCGTCTCTACTAAAAATACAAAAAATTAGCCGGGCGCGGTGGCGGGCGCCTGTAGTCCCAGCTACTCAGGAGGCTGAGGCAGGAGAATGGCGTGAACCCGGGAGGCGGAGCTTGCAGTGAGCCGAGATCGCGCCACTGCACTCCAGCCTGGGCAACAGCGTGAGACTCCGTCTCAAAAAAAAAAAAAAAAAAAAAAAAAAAAAAAAAAAAAAAAGAATTTTTTCTTTTTTTTTTGGTAGAGATGGGGGGGGTCTCATTATGTTGCTCAGGCTGGTCTTGAACTCCTGGACTCCAGTGATCCTCCCACCTCAGCCTCCCAAGGTGTTGGGATTGCAGGGGTGAACTACCATGGCAGGCATAATCATTATGATACTGACCTCTCCAACCATGCCCTCCCTCCATGCCTTTCCAACCTCAGTCCCACAGTGGCACTCCTGCCCTCTCTGTCTACCCTGGGAACTCTTTTTCTTCCCTCAGACTCAGCTCAAAAATCACCTCCTCTAGGAAGCCTTCCCCAACCTTTCTCTTTGCTGCATCAACACTTGCTCTTTTGTTTTGTTTTGTTTTGAAACAGAGTCTCGCTCTGTTGCCCAGGCTGTAGGGCAGTGGTGCAATCTCAGCTCACTGCAACCTCTGCCTCCCAGGCTCAAACTATCCTCCTGCCTCAGACTCCTGAGTAGCTGGGATTATAGGCATACACCACTATTCCCTGATAACTTTTGTATTTTTGGCATAGATGCGGTTTTGCCGTGTTGCCCAGGCTGGTCTCGAACTCCTGAGCTCAAGCCATCCTCCTGCCTCAGCCTCCCATAGTGCTGAGATTATAAGTGTGAGACACTGCTCCCATCCCCAGTAACCACTTAATAAGTTTTTTCAATAAATAATTGAATGAATTAATGATACATGAGAAGAAAACATAGAATAGAAGGAGATTGATATTAAATTCTGAAACATGGCAGTGCAATGTGGGATCTGACCAAGCATAAATTGGCCGTGATGCTGCCCAGAGCCCAGGCCGTGGGGAGACAGTGTTGTGAAGCCCTGTGGGTGGTGGTGGTCAGGGTGGGCTTCCTGGAGGAGGTGGAGTGGGAGTGACTAGCCCAAGCTGGCTCCAGTCAGCCTCAAAGATGTCAAGTGCTGTGGGATTGGCAGTTGTTGCTGCATGCTCTGCCCTGGGCCATTCTGCTGTGATTCGGATCAGGGGAGACTGGCAGAGTATCATCTCCCTATCTGGTCCAGGGAATGGGCCCGGATGGGATACAGTGGTGGTGAGGACCAGCTCCATGCTGGAGACACACGGAACATTTTAGAGTGAATTTCATGCCTCGGCCCTAATGTGGACCGTCTCTGCTTTGGTTCGGAAAAACAGACGACTCCCTCCAGCCTCCTGAAACCAATTGGAAACAAACCTTCCTTCCCTGCCCTTCCCCCAACATCTGTAGAGAGGCCAACACCCAATCAGAATGAGACAGAACAAAGCAGAAGAGGAAAACAAGGGACCCAGCTCCCTGCAGGAGCGAGTGGAGAGGTGGCTGGGAACCGGGTTGTCTGAACACACGTGCTGGTCTCTCTGGAGCCCCACTCCCTGACCATCTCCTCATCCTCTCTGTTGATTAGGGAGGCTACAGACAGGTCCTGCTACAGCCACATTTCCACTCCATGTCACCGATGGCCTGTAGGCTGCCCTGTGCCTATAAAGGCCATGCTCCATTGCCTGGCGCAGGAGGGCCCCTGCCTTCTGCCCTGGCCCCAGCCCCACTTCTAATGCCCCCTCGGTCCTCCGTGGTCTCCTGGCAGTCACCCAGGTGAGGCTAAGAGGGCCCACTGGATTGACGCCCCTCACCTCCCCTCCTCCCCTCCACTGCCTGGGTGCCTGGGCGACCTGACAGGGTCCTTACATCTCTGAACCTTGGTTTCCTGATCGGGAAAACGGGGTGCATGACAGTGACCCCTTGTGTGAGGTGGGAGGAGGCCCAGATGAGAGGGCACATGAGGAAGGTACACATTTGAATTGTCTCTGTTCCTTGACATTTGTGTCCAACTCTGGGCTGCCCCCGCAAAAAACTCTCTGGATCCCCAAGGTCCCTCAACTCAGTACCATTCAGCACTTCCCATGCACAGCTGGTTATAGTTACATGCCTGTTTATTTCAAGTGCAGCATTGGAGGCCAGAGGTCTAGGTCTGAGACCCCTGCTGCACTACTGGGGTCTCCCTGAGGCCCGGAAGGCATCTTCGATGCTCCCTGTATGCCCCGAGCTCTTCCTTTGTGAGTGGGAAATGGTTATAATCACGCCCACCTCCCAGACTTCTAATGCGGTGCAAATGGGATCGGTGTACGCAAAAGCACTTTGTCAACTATAAAAAGCTCTTGGGCACTGTTGCTGCTTTCTGGTTCTACTTGGATGCAAGTTTCCTGTGGGAAAGACCTGCTTTTTGCCAAGCCAGGGTGGTGGAGCGGTGGTCGCAGACAGGTGTCCTGGAAATTGTCCCGCTGGGCCTGGTCTGAGGGGAGGTCCCTATGTCTCACTGGGAGCAGGCCCAGGGGCGCTGGCCTCCCCATGGTGCACAGAACCCACAGGGGTGCAGGCAGAGGCAGGGAGGTGGCAGTGGCGACCCTGTGGAGTGATTTCCGGCCTAGCCCCCAGTCTAAAGACATCCAGATGGTGTACTGAAGAAGTTACCCAGGAAGCCGGTTGCCAGACATGAGGGCTCTGGAAGGAGGTCCAAACACACAACCAGGGGACACCAGAGGACACATCTGATCGCTGCGACGAGAAAACAATTGAAACGTGGGATCACCCAAAGCCCGGCTAGAAACCGTCAAAATATAAACACCCACGGGTAAACAGCACAGCGATCAGATCATGAGAGATGCAGTGCCAGAAACATTCTAAATGACTGAATTATGAAAATTCATTTTTGAAAATGAAGGAAAAAGGACAGCCTGGTGTGGCGGGGCTTGGGAAGGACGTCGGCACGAGGGGTACGCCCAAGCGAAGCTGAGGACGTGCAACCGCCCGGCCCCTGTGCCAGCAAGAAGCCAGACCCTGAGCCGACATTGGTCAAACCCTGAGGCCTCAAACACCATGCTGAAGAATGTGTTATCTAGAAGACAGCAGGGAGCTGTGGAGGGCGGTTAAGCAGGGAAATGCTACACCCAGATGTTTGGACACAAGCGGTGGTGAAGGAAAGGTTGGCTGGGGTATTCCTTAAAGCAAGCAGCTAGGCTGAGTGCAGCGGCTCATGCCTGTAATCCTAGCACTTTGGGAGGCCAAGGCGGGAGGATGGCTTGAGCCCAGGAATTTGAGACCAGCCTGGGCAACATAGCGAGACCCTGTCTCTACAAAAAATGAAAAATTTAACCAGGTGTGGTGGTGTGCACCTGTCAGCCCAGCTACTCAGGAGTCTGAGGCAGGAGGATTGCTTGAGTCCAGGAGTTCAAGACCCACCTGGGCAACATAGTGAGACCCCATACCTACAAAAAAAAAACCAAAACAAAACCCTTTTAATTAGGCAAGCCTGGTGGTACACACCTGTAGTCCTAGCTACTTGGGAGGCTGAGGCAGGATGATCTCTTGAGCCCAGGAGTTCAAGGTGGCAGTGAACTATGATGGCGCCATTGCATTCCAGCCTAGGCAACAGAGAGAGAACCTGTCTCCTAAAAAAAAAGAAGAAAAAAAAAGCAAGCAGCCAGGGAGGGAGGAAGAGAGAACACCTCTAGATATTAAAGAGACAATCTCCGGGAACTACTGCTTGGATGCTGTAGATAAACAGGGGTGGAGCTGGGGGAGGATGACCCTCTCATTTTGGGAGCAGGAGATGGCGAGGGCAGGGAACAAGGAAGGGCAAACTTGGGACAGAGAAGGATGATCTCAGGTGGGGGCTTATGGAGGTTGAGGTCGGCCAGCCAGGGCATGTGTCTAAAGAAAGCTGGACATATATACAGTTGGGGGTGAAAGTAGGGTCTAGACC
Organism: Macaca thibetana thibetana; assembly: GCF_024542745.1. Lineage (NCBI taxonomy): Eukaryota > Metazoa > Chordata > Mammalia > Primates > Cercopithecidae > Macaca > Macaca thibetana. The sequence goes on along the minus strand of NC_065580.1, from coordinate 137,078,093 downwards.
AGAGATTCAGTCTTAAGAGTTGCCTGAGGTCAGGTTTCTCAGAAGTAGACCCTGAAGTGCCTTTTTTTTTTTTCTTTTTTTTTTGAGACGGTCTCGTTCTGTCACCCAGGCTGGAGTGCAGTGTCATGATCATAGTTCCTTGCAGTCTCCAATTTCTGGGCTCAAGTGATCCTCCCGCCTCAGCCTCTGGAGTAGCTGGGACGACAGGCGTGCATGCATCACCATGCCCAGCTAATTTTTCATTTTTGTAGAGACAGGGTCTGGCTATGTTGCCCAGGCTGGTGTCAAACTCCTAACCTCAAACAATCCTCTCTGCCTCGGCCTCCCAAAGCGCTGGGATTACAGGCATGCGTGGCCACACCCAGCCATATCTGTCCGTCCTGGGGAGGCTGGAGCCTGTACAGGAAGTCTCCAAGACTCCAGTGTAGACATTTGGGTGGAGGCAGCTGGGGCCAGCAGGTGAGAGCTGTCGACCATAGCCTGGAGAGCATTAGTTGCACTTGCCCTGAGGTCAGGCCTCTATCTGTGGCCACCATCCCAGAGGTCTGTGAGTCCCAGCAGGATAGAGACCCCAGCTGCTGCTGCTACCGCTGTACATTCTTGGGCTGGGGGCAGGGGTTGTTCCAGACTGTGGCAGGGAAGAGTGAGAACTGGAGGCTCCAAGGGCGAGATGCCTCAGCCTGGAAAATCGCATCACGAGCTTGAGGCTGGCCCGGGGACAAGGCAGGCAGAGTGCTGAGAGGCCGACGGTCCAACAGGCGGCCAGTGCAGGCAGAGAGATTAATTCTTGGAAAGTGGAAACCCTCAGCGGGGCTGCAGCGGGTCTTTGAGCTGCTGGCGAGCCCCATGCTGGCTTTGAGACCATCCAGAGTGGTGAAAACAGAGTGGCTGGAGATTCTGGCCACCTCGCGGTGTGGACAGGACCGTGAGGTCCAGAGGACAGGGGCCATCCCACACAGGCTGTGGCAAAGCTGGAACAGGGGCCCAGGTATCCTGGCTCCCAGCCTGGCTTCTTTTCTTTCTGCCAGGCTGCTGTCTCTTCCAAAAGGGAGAATCCACGTGGCATTTCTCCTTGATTCTGGATGGGATAAGAGAGTGTGCAAAGTGGGTTTCTCTTCCTAAGCACCCTTGGGTGGGGTGATCTCAAAATCCTCTCTGCTCTCTTCATCCCTGGAAGCTGGCTCTGCCAATTCACTTTATTAAAATTTTTTTGTTTGTTTTTTGAAACGTTTTTAGAAATAATTTCAGAATTACAGAAAAGTTGCAAGAGTCATACAAGGAACTCCCCAGTAATTTTTTTTTAACCTGGAGTCATCACTTGTTTAAATTTTGCCCCCTTTTCTTCTCTTCTCTCTCCTCTCCTCTCCTCTCTTCTCCTCTCCTTTCCTTTCTCTCTCTCTCTCTCTCTCTCTCTCTCTTTTTTGACAGAGTTTCACTCCTATTGCCCAGGCTGGAATGCAATGGCACAATCTCAGCTCACTGACAACCTCCGCCTCCCAGGTTCAAACGATTCTCCTGCCTCACCCTCCCGAGTAGCTGGGATTACAGACATCTGCCACAACGCCCGGCTACTGTTTTGCATTTTTAGCAGAGATGGGGTTTCACTATGTTGACCAGGCTGGTTTCAAACTCTTGACCTTAGGTGATCCATCCGCCTCAGCCTCCCAAAGTGCTGGGATTACAGGTGTGAGCCACCACGGCTGGCCCATGTTCTCTCTTTCTACACACATACACACACACACACACACACACACACACAAGTTCATATTGATACAGCCAATTCCAATTTGATAACCTCATATACGTCTAAATTTACTCTTTTGATATATATACTTCACTTCTCCAACAATGTGAAATCTGGCTCCAATTTTCTTTTGAGATAGGGTCTCACTCTGTCACCCAGGCTGGAGTGCAGTGGTGTGATCATAGCTCATGGCAGCCTTGAACTCCTAGGCTCAAGTGAACCTCCCTCCTAGGCATCCCAAGTAGCTGGGACTAAGGTGCGCGCCACCATGCCTGGTGAATTACTTTTTAAAATTTGGTTCCTGTTTTTCACCATTTGCTTGAGCCTAGAATACAAGAGAATAGTTTCAGAATTGATAAAACCCATATGACTGTAACAGGCAAGCTACAACTAGAGTTCAACATTTCTTTCTTTTCTTTTCTTTTCTTTCTTTTTTTTTTTTTTGAGGCGGAGTTTCGCTCTTGTCACCCAGGCTGGAGTGCAGTGGCTCACTGCAACCTCCACGTCCCGGGTTCAAGCAATTCTCCTGCCTCAGCCTCTGGAGTAGCTGGGATTACAGGCGCCCACCACCATGCCTGGCTAATTTTTGTAGAGATGGGGTTTCACCATGTTGGCCAGGCTGGCGTCAAACTCCAGACCTCAGGTAATCCTCCCGCCTAGGTCTCCCAAAGTGTTGGGATTACAAGCGTGAGCCACTGCACCTGGCCAAGTCCAACATTTCTTCACAGTTCCTTAAGATATAATTTAACATTGTAAAATGCACACGTTTTAAGTGTATGACTTGATAAGTTTCGACAAACGCACGTATTTGTGCTACCCATAGCACAATTGCCTTAGTCTGCTCAGGCTGCCATAACAATACCATAGACTGGGTGGCTAAAAGAACAGCCTTCTTTCTTACAGCTCTCAAGGCTGAGAAGACCAAGATCAAGGTGCTGGCAGATTCGGTTCCCAGCGAGGATCCTCTTTCCGGTTTACAGATGGCCGCCATCTTGCTGTGTCCTCACATGGTAGAAAGAGAGTGAGCTCTGGTCTCTCTTCCTCTTTTCATGAGGATATTGATCTCACCATGGAGTTCCCACCCTCATTAATCCATTTAAACCTAATTACCCCGCAAAGGTCCTATCTCTAGATACCCATCATATTGTGGAAGGTTAGTGCTTCAATGTGTAAATTGGCAGGAAACCAAAGCATTCAGTTCCTAACACCAGTCAAGACAAAGAAAGTTTTTATCATTCTAGAATGTTCTCTAGGGTAACTAACTAGGGGTGGAATAGATGGGTGGTAAGGAAAGTGGATGTTTAACCAAACAAGAACAGCCAAGACTCAACTTACAGTGTTTGTGTTATTTTACATTTCTACCAACAGTGGATGAGGTTGTTGCTCTATGTTCTCACCAAATTTGGTGTCGTCAGTCTTTTAAATTTTAGCCTTTAGAGTAGAGTCATACAGTCTATAGCCTTTTTTTAGCCTGACCATCCTAATAGATACACAGTGGTGTCTCACTGTGATTTTAATTTGCATTTTCCTGCTGACTAATTATGTTGAACTTGTTACCATTTAGACAAATTCATTAGATAAGTGTCTAATGTTTATGTGATTTGCCTGTTTTTTTTTTAATTGGGGTCTTAATTTTTTTAAATTATTGATTTGTAGAAAGTATTTATATATTCTGGATACAAATTATTTATCAGATACATAGTTTGTGACTATTTTCTTAAAAGTCTGTGGTTTTTGTATTGATGTTTTTATCGATGACTGTTTTTTAAAATTGTGGTTAAGTATACATGACATAAAACGGATCATCTTAACCATTTTAAAATGTAAAATTCAGTGGCATTAAGTACATCCACAACATTGTGCAATTATCACCACTACCATCACTCCAAAAGGGCATCCGATACCCATTAAGCTGTCACTCCCCAATCTCCCATTTTCCCAGCCCTGACAATCACTAATCTACTTTCTGTCTCTATGGCTTCGCCTATTCTGGATATTCATATTAATAGAATCAACAGTAGGTCGCTTTTTGTGTCTAGCTTTTTTCACTTGGCATAATGTTTTCAAGGTTCATGCACTTTGCAGAATGTATCAAAGTTTCCTTTCTCTTCAGGGCTGGATAATATTTCATTGTATGGATAGACCACAATTTGTTTATCCTTTCATCCATTGGTGGATATTTGGGTTGTCTCCACCTTCTGGCTACCGTTTTGTTTTTGTTTTTGTTTGTGTGTGTTGGTCAGCTCCTTTAGGGTCTGACTTTTGGGTATTTTGAATAGCATGGCTATGAACCTTCATGTACAAAGTTTTTTGGATGGGGAGGGGTGAAGGGGAGGGGGTGGAGTCTCACTCTGTCGCCCAGGCTGGAGTGCGGTGGTACCATCTTGGCTCACTGCAACCTCCACCTCACAGGTTCAAGCGATTCTCCTGCCTCAGCCTCCTGAGTAGCTGGGCTACAGGTGCACGCCACCATGCCCAGCTAATTTTTTTTTCTTTCAGATGGAGTCTTGCTCTGTCACTCAGGCTGGAGTGCGGTGGTGTGATCTCGGCTCACTGCAAGCTCTGCCTCCTGGGTTCACGCCATTCTCCTGCCTCAGCCTCCTGGGTAGCTGGGACTACAGGCGCCTGGCACCACACCCGGCTAATTTTTTTGTATTTTTAGTAGAGACGGGGTTTCACCGTGTTAGCCAGGATGGTCTCGATCTCCTGACCTCGTGATCCGCCCACCTCGGCCTCCCAAAGTGCTGGGATTACGGGCGTGAGTCACCGCGCCCGGTCAATTTTTTTTTTTTTTTCTTGAGACTGAGTCTCACTCTGTCACCCAGGCTGAAGTGCACTGTGCAATGGCATGATCTCGGCTCACTGCAAGCTCCATCTCCCGGGTTCAAGCAATTCTCCTGCCTCCTGAGTAGCTGGGATTACAGGCGCCCACCACCATGCCCGGCTAATTTTTGTATTTTTAGTAGACATGGGATTTTACTGTGTTAGCCAGGGTGGTCTCGATCTCCTGACCTTGTGATCCACTCACCTCGGCCTCCCAAAGTGCTGGGATTACAGGCGTGAGCCACCGCGTGCAGCCAACAAGTTTTTGTGTGAACTCATGTTTTCAGTTCTCTTGGGAATATACCCAGGAGTGGAGATACTGGGTCACAGGGCAATTCTGTTTAGCTTTTTGAGGAACAGCCACACTGTTTCTCACAAAAGCTGCACCATTTTGCATTCCCACCAGCAACATAAGAGAACTGCAATTTCTCCAGACCCTCAGCAAAATTTATCTTTTTTTTTTTTTTTTGAGAGAGAGTCTCGCTCTGTCACCCAGGCTGGAGTGCAGTGCGCGATCTCGGCTCACTGTCAGCTCCGCCTCCCAGGTTCACGCCATTCTCCTGCCTCAGCCTCCGGAGTAGCTGGGACTACAGGCGCCCGCCACCGTGCCTGGCTAATTTTTTTTGTATTTTTAGTAGAGACGGGGTTTCACTGTGTTAGCCAGGATGGTCTTGATCTCCTGACCTCATGATCCGTCCACCTCGGCCTCCCAAAGTGCTGGGATTACAGGCATGAGCCACCACGCCCGGCCTCATTTTTTTGTTATAGTCATCCTCACAGGTATGAAGTGGTGTCTTATTGTGGTTTTCACTTACATTTTCCTAATAATTCATGATGTTGAACAGATTTTCCTGTGCTTTTTGGCAATTTGTGTTTTTTTCCTTATAGAAATGTCTGTTCAAGTCTTTTGTCAATATTTTCATCGGGTTGTTTGTCTTTTTGTTGTTGAGTTTTGAGAGTTCTTTATATATTCTGGGAACTAGATCCTTATTAGCAATATGACTTGTGAATATTTTCTGTCATTTTGTAGGGGTTTTTTTTTTCACTTTCTTGATAGTGTCTTTTAATGAATGTAAGTTTTTTTATTTGGATGAAGTTCAACTTATCTATTTTTTCTTTTGTTGTTTGTACTTTTGGTGTCATATCTAGAAAATCATTGCCAAATCCAAGGTCTTGAAGATTTACCTCTGTTTTCTTCTAAGAGTTTTATAATTTTAGCTCTTACAGTTAGGTCTTTTATCCATTTTGAATTGTGGTGTCAGGCAAAGATACATGAGGTGAGGCAAAGGTCTAACTTTATTTTTTGGCATGTAGACATCTGGTTGCCTCAGCACCATTTGTTGAAGAGACTATTCTTTCCCCATTGAATGATCTTGACAACTTTGTTGGAAATCAATTGACAATGGATGAATTGGCTTTTTTTTTTTTTTTTTCCTGGATTCTGAACTCTGTTTCACTGGTCTATATGTCTAGCTTTATGGCAGTATCACAAGGTCTTAATTACTGCAGCTTTGTAAGTAAGTTTCAAAATTGGAAAATTTGAGTCCTCCAACTTTGTTCTTCTTCAAGATTATTTTTGGCTATTTGAGATTCATTGTATTTGCATTTGGACTTTAGGATAAACTTGTCCATTTCTGTGAAAAATGGCAGTAGGAATTTTGATAGGGATTGCATCGAATCTGTAGATCATTTTGGTGGGTATTTCCATCTTAACAATACTGTTGTCCAATCCATCAACAGGGGATGCTTTCCCATTTATTTAGGCTTTCTTTAATCTCTTTCAACAATGTTGTGTACTTTTCAGCATACAAGTCTTGCACCTCCTTTGTTCAATTTATTCCTAAGTGTTTTATTCCTTTTGAAGCTATTGCACATAGAATGGCTTTCTTCATTTTATTTTTGAATTGCTTATTACAAATGTATGGAACAGAGTTCTTTATTCCCCTACTCTGGCACTAGTAAGCCACACCAGGGGCACAAACTGTCATCATCACAGCCACCTCTGAGGTGGACAGTGCGATACTGTAGGCACTAAGCGAAAAGTTGCAACATTCTCCTAACCAAAATTTAACAGGTTATTTCTTAATTAAGCACTCTTTTAGTGGATGTAAGGTTTTTTTTGTTTGTTTTGATTTCAGAGTTTCAAAAAAGTTGAATCTGACACTTTTTGCCAGCTTAATTATTGCTTTAGTGGACTGATAGATTTCTGGAGTTCCTTACACTGCTCTTTTCAGTGACATCACTCTGTATGCCTTATTTTAAAGCTCCCAATCTATTTTCCCAAGTGGTTGTATCATTTCACATTCCCACCAGCTACATATGAAGGCTTACAATTAAAGTGTTTAAGTAATCAAAGTGTATCTTCAAGTCATATACTACTTTATGTGCAGAGTAAAACTTTTCACCAGTATATTCTCAATCCCTTCCTCCGCTGGTGCTGTTTCTGCAATCCCTTTTCCTTTTACATATGCTACAAATATATAATTCATTGCCACTATTTTTGCTATTAGTCAATTATCTCTTTTTCAGATAGACCATATTTTTCTCTTTCTCTCTCACTCTTTTTTTAAGAGAAAGGGTCTCACTCTGTCATTCAGGCTGGAGTCACGGCTCACTGATCACAGGCAAGGTCTTGCTGAGTTGCCCAGGCTGGTCTTGAACTCCTGGCCTCAGGCAGTCCTCCTGCCTTGGCCTCCTAAAGTGCTTGGATTACAGGCGTGAGCCACTGCATCCAGCCTAGACTATTTTTTAGAGCAGATTTAGGTTCATAGAAAAACTGAGCAGAAAGTACAGAGAATTATCATATCACCCTGCCCCTACATACAACCTTCCCCGCTATTAACATCCCTCATCACGATGGTATATTTGGATATACCAGAGTTCATACTTGATGCCATAATTCAAAAACAGAGAAAATACCTAAATGTAAGAGCTATAATTATAAAACTCTTGGAAGAAAGCAGGGGTAAACCTTCATGACCTTGAATTTGGCAATGATTTTATATTCAACCCATGAACCTACGTTAACACCCAAGTTCACAGTTTCCATAGGCTTCAATCTAGGTGTTATACATTCTATGGTTTCTTTTTGTTTTGTTTTGAGATGGAGTTCCCCTCTTGTTGCCCAGGCTGGAGTGCAATGGCGCCATCTCGGCTCACTGCAACCTCCACTTCCTGAGTTCAAATGATTCTCCTGCCTCAGCCTCCCCAGTAACTGGGATTACAGGTGTGCGCCCCACACCCAGCTAATTTTGTATTTTTAGTAGAGACAGGGTTTCACTATGTTGGCCAGGCTGGTCTTGAACTCCTGACCTCAGGTCATCCACCTGTCTTGACCTCCCAAAGTGCTGGGATTACAGATGTGAGCCACCGCACCCGGCCAACGTTCTGTGGGTTTTGACAAATGTATAATGGCATGTGTCCACTGTTGTATAATAGTATCCAACAAATACCATACAGAATAGTTTCACTGCCTGAAATCTTCTGTGTTCTGCCTATTCATCCCTCCCTGGCAACCGCTAATCTTTTTTTTTTTTTTTTTTTTTGAGACAGAATTTCATTCTTCTTGCCCAGGCTGGAGTGCAATGGTGCGATCTCGGCTCACTGCAACCTCTACCTCCCTGGTTCAAGCGATTCTCCTGCCTCAGGCTCCCAAGTAGCTGGGATTATAGGCATGCTGCATGCCTGGCTAATTTTGTATTTTTAGTAGAGATGGGATTTCTCGATATTGGTCAGGCTAGTCTTGAACTTCCGACCTCAGGTGATCCGCTTGCCTCAGCCTCCCAAAGTGCTGGTATTACAGGCGTGAGCCACTGCGCCCAACCACCATTCATCTTTTTGCTGTCTGCATAGTTTTGCCTTTTCCAGAATGTCATATAATTGGAATCATAGAATATGTAGGTTTTTCAGATTGGTTTCGTTCACTTAGTAATAGGCATTTAAGTTTCCTTCATGTCTTTTCATGGCTTGATAGCTCATTTCTTTTTAGTGCTGGAAAATATTTCATCGTCTGAATATACGACAGTTTATTTATCCATTCACCTACTGAAGGACTTGTTGGTTGCCTCCAAGTTTTGGCAGTTATGGATAAAGCTACTATAAACATCTCTGTCTAGGTTTCACAGAGACATAAATTTTCAACTCATTTGGGTAAATGCCAAGTAGCGTGATTGCTGGATAGTTTGGTAAGAATGTGGTTTTTTTTTTTTTTTCTTTGAGATGGAGTCTCGCTCTGTCGCCCAGGCTGGAGTGTAGTGGCATGAGCCAGGACTACAGGCGCCCGCCACCACACCCAGTTAATTTTTTTGTATTTTTAGTAGAGACGGGGTTTCACTGTTAGCCAGGATGGTCTTGATCTCCTGACCTTGTGATCTGCCCGCCTTGGCCTCCCAAAGTGCTGGGATTTCAGGCGTGAGCCACTGTGCCTGGCCTAGTTTTTTTTTTTTTTTTTTTAGATAGAGTCTCTCACTGTCGCCCGGGCTGGAGTGCAATGGCGCAGTCACAGTTCATTGCAACCTCCGCCTCACAGGTTCAAGCAATTCTCCTTCCTCAGTCTCCCAAGTAGCTGGGATTACAGGCATGTGCCACCATGCTGGGCTAATTTTTTATTTTTAGTAGAGATGGAGTTTCTCTATGTTGGTCGGGCTGGTCTCGAACTCCCGACCTTAGGTGATCCGCCTGCGTCGACCTCCCAAAGCGCTGGGATTACAGGCGTGAACCATTGAAACCAGCCTGTATTTACTTTTATAGGAAACCACCAAACTGTCTTCCAAAATGGCTGCACCAATTTGCATTCCCACCGGCAATAGATGAGGGTTCTTCTGCATGCTCTGTCACATGTATACCCAAGTATTTCATTTTGGAGAGAGCTAATGTAAATGGGAATGCATTTTTCATTTCAAATTCTACTTGTTCCTTGCTGATACATTGAAAAGCAATAGATGGCTGGGCGCAGTAGCTCATGCCTGTAATCCCAGCACTTTGGGACGCCAAGGCAGGTGGATCATTTGAGGTCAGGAGTTCGAGGCCAGCCTCGCCAACATGGTGAAACCCTGTCTCTACTAAAAATACAAAAAAATTAGCCAGGCGTGGCAGTGCACACCTGTAATCTCAGCTACTAGGGAGGCTGAGGTAGGAGAATCACTTGAACCCAGGAGGCAGAGGTTGCAGTGAGCTGAGATCGCACCACTGCACTCCAGCCTGGGCAACGGAGCGAAACTCCATCTCAGAATGAATAAATAAATAAATAAGTAAGGAAAAAGAAAAAGAAAAGCAATAGACTTCTATGTAGTAGCTTTACATCCTGCAACCTTGCTATTAATTGCTTCAGTTATCTTTTAGAACCATCACAATTAAGAAAAAACATTATAACTACTTTTGTTGATGCCATTTCAAGCACTTTCCATTTCTTTGATAGATACAAGTTTTAACTGATGTCATATTCCATCTACCTAAATAACTTCCTTTACTATCCTTCAGTGCTGATTTGATAGTAATAAATTCTAAGCTTTTATTTGTCTGAAAAATATTTTATTTCCTCATTTTTGAAAGCTATTTTCACTGGCTAGAAAATTCTGGCTTCACAGTGTTTTTTGTTATTGCTATTTTTCTCGCAGTACTTCAACAATTTCATACCAATTGTCTTCTGGTTTGCATTTTTTTCTGACGTAATACTTATCTTTGTTTCACTGTATGTAATGTGTCGTTTTTCTCTGTCTGCCTTCAGTATTTTTGCTTTATCTTTGGTTTAAAATAGTTTGAATATTATATTTCTAGGTATTTGGGTTTTTAAAATTTATTTTACTTTTGTTTTTGTTTTTGAGATGGAGTCTTGCTCTATCGCCCAGGCCGGAGTGCAGTGGCGCGATCTCGGCTCATGCAAATGCTACCTGGGTTCAAGCAATTCTCCTGTCTCAGCCTCCCGAGTAGCTAGGATTACAGGCATGCACCACCACGCCTGGCTAATTTTCAGTATTTTTAGCAGAGACAGGGTTTCATCATATTGGCCAGGCTGGTCTCGAACTTCTGACCTCAGGTGATTTGCCCACCCCGGCCCCCCAAAGTGCTGGGATTACAGGTGTGAGCCACCATGGCAAGCCTTACTTTTTATTTTGAATATATGTTTTTGGAGACAGTAGCTCACTCTGTTGCCCAGGCTGGAGTGCAGTGGCATGATCACAGTTCATTGTTACCTTGACCTCCTGGGCTCAAGTTATTCTCCTGTCTCAGTCTCTCAAGTAGCTGGGGCTACAGGCATGCACTGCCATGCTTGTCTAATTTTTATTTTTGTAGAGATGGAGTCTTGCTATGTTGCCCAGGCTGGTCTTGAACTCCTCCTACCTTGGCCTCCCAAACTGTTGGGATTACAGGTGTTAGCCATTGTGCCGGGTCATGTTTGATTTTTTAATGAATTTATTGTATTAGAAATTCTTCTTGGGTCTGTGATTTAGCATATTAACTATATTGAAAAATTCTCAGTCATATTTTTCCCAGATATTTTTTCTCCTTCCCTATTCTTGGATTCCAATTGTATATATGAAATGTTTGATATTGTCCCACTTCTCTTGGATACTATGATTTTTTTTTATCTCCACTCTTATTTCTTTTTATGTTTCAGTTGGTGTGTTTTTTATTAACTTACCTTCAAGTTCACTAATTCTTTCTTTGGTTGTGTTGGATTGATTGACAAACTTACTGAAGGCATTTTGTTTTTTTTTTTTAAATGGAGTCTCGCTCCATCACCAGGCTGGAGTGCAGTGGCGTGATCTCGGCTCACTGCAACTTCTGTCTCCCGGGCTCAAACAATTCTCCTGCCTCAGCCTCCTGAGTAGCTGCAACTATAGGCATGTGCCACCACACCCAGCTATTTTTTGTATTTTTAGTAGAGATGGGGTTTCACCATGTTGGCCAGGATGGTCTCTATCTCTTGACCTCGTGATCTGCCCACCTCGGCCTCCCAAAGTGCTGGAATTACAGGTTAAAGGCATTCTTTATCTTTTATCACATTTTCTGCTCTTAGTATGCCCATTTTCTTCATGTGATAATTTCCATCTGTCTATTGAAATCACCCACCTGTTTATACATTGCATTTATATTTTCCAACAGAGTCTCTAAACTATTACTCATAGTTATTTTAAATACCCTTTCAAATCATTACCAATCTGGATCACCTCTGAGTTTGGTTATGTTGCTTGCTTTGTTTTTTGACAAATTGATTGTTTTTCTTGCTTTTATGTGTGTCTTATAATTTTTGATTGAATACTCAACATCATGAGTAGACAGTAGAGATTGAAGAAAATAGTATTTATGTTCAGAAATGCATGTCTCTTTCACTGCCAGGCAATTATTGTTGGGGATTTGGGGTTGAGCCAATCTAATCAGAAATTAAGTTGATTTGGGGTTTTGTTGTTTTCATTACTGTTTTCCTCAGAGGCTATTGGTCCTCACCTCTAGTCTGTACCAGTGATAGAGGCTTTCTCCAGTTTCTGACCTGCCCCCAAACTTTCTCATGAGAACCTGGTGGAGGTATGTGGAGAGGAGTTGGCTAAAGTAAGTGTGAGCTCCCCTTGTGTGTTTTGCTTTCAAGGATTCTGTACTCTTATGCTAGTCACACCCAGCCCTTAGAAAGTCACTCTAAACTTCACCGGAATCCTTCTTACCCTGTGAATACCCCCTGGTATCTCTCCCTCTCATTCTCTGCTACAGGTAAGTCAGTGCTCTTGGCATGTCTGTACTTTGAGGCACTTGTTTCTCCTTGGATTTCAGGTTGTTTTGTTGCCATACAACCTCAAAAATATGATGGGTTCAAGAAAATATGGTTTTGTGGTTTATCTTGCTTTATCTTGGTAGGGTGGGAATGTGCCTCAGCCCATTCAGGCCGTTATAACGGAATACCATGGCTTGTAAGCAACAGATATTTCTCAAGGTTCTGGAGGCTGGGAAGTCCAAGATTAAGGTGCTGGCAGTTTCAGTGTCTGGTGAGGGCAGCTTTCTGGGTCATAGACAGCCATCTTTTTTTTTTTTTTTTTTTTTTTTTTGAGGCAGAGTCTTGCTCTGTCACAAGGCTGGAGTACAGTGATGTGATCTTGGCTCACTGCAACCTCTGCCTCCCAGGTTCAAGCGATTCTCCTGCCTCAGCCTCCCAAGTAGCTGGGACTACAGTTGTACACCACCACGTCCAGCTAATTTTTGTATTTTTAGTAGAGACGAGGTTTCGCCATGTTGGCCAGGATGATCTCAACCTCTTGAACTCATGATCTGCCTGCCTCTGCCTCCCAAACTGCTGGAATTACAGTCATGAGACACCGTGCCTGGCCCTGACAGCCATCTTTTTGCTGTGTCCTCAAATGGCAGAAAGGGGAGGGATCTTGATTCCATTCATGGGGGCTCCGCCTTCTTGACCTAATCACATTCCAAATGCCCTGCCTCTTAATACCATTATCTTAGGGGTTAGAGCTTCAACATACAAATTTGGGGGAGACATAAACATTCAGCTCACTGCAGAGTGATACTCTTTCCATCTTTCTTTTTTTTTTTTTTGAGACGGAGTCTTGCTCTGTCACCCAGGCTGGAGTGCAGTGGCGCGATCTCTGCTCACTGCAACCTCTGTCTCCCGGGTTCAAGCGATTCTCCTGCCTCAGTCTCCTGAGTAGCTGGGACTACAGGCACACACCACCACACCCAGCTAATTTTTTGTATTTGTAGTAAAGACAGGGTTTCACCATGTGAGCCGGGATGGTCTCGATCTCCTGACCTCATGATCCGCCCGCCTCGGCCTCCCAAAGTGCTGGGATTACAGGCGTGAGCCACCCCGCCCAGATCCACCTTTCTCTATGCTTGGTGGAAGCAGAATTTCCCTCACTATCTTTTAATATCTATATGACCAATATAGATATTCCTTCTTTTGTTCTTGTTATTGGTAAGTTATGTTTTCTTCTCTTTTTTGTTCAGTGTTGTTGTAAGTACATCAGTTTTATTAATCTTTTAAAAGAACTAACATTTTGGGGGGGGGGGTTCAGTGATTCTCCTGCCTCAGCCTCCGGAGTAGCTGGGACTACAGGTGTGTGTCACTATGCTCAACTAATTTTTGTATTTTTAGTAGAGATGGGGTTTCATCATGTTGGCCAGGCTCATCTCAAACTCCTGACCTCAAGTGATCTGCCTGTCTCAGCTTCCCGAAGTGCTGGGATTACAGGAGTGAGCCACCGCACCTGACCACATAACTCTTGGTTTTGTTCATTTTCTCTATTGGTTGTTTTCTAATTTACTGATCACTCTTTTTAGCTGTAGTATTTCTTTCCTTTACTTATTTGTGTTTCATTTGCTTATATTTTCTAGCTTCTTAAGGTGGCAATTTAATTTCTTAAAGTTTTAAATCCAGGCCCTGCATGGTGGTTTACGCCTGTAATCCCAGCACTTTGGGAGGCCAAGGTGGGTGGATCACGAGGTCAGGAGATGGAAACCATCCTGGCTAACACAGTGAAATGCCCTCTCTACTAAAAATACAAAAAATTAGCCGAGCATGGTGGCGGGCGCCTGTAGTTCCAGGTACTTGGGAGGCCGAGGCAGGAGAACTGCTTGAACCTGGGAGGCAGAGGTTGCAGTGAGCTAAGATTGCGCCACTGCACTCCAGCCTGGACAGCAGAGCGAGATTCCATCTCAAAAAAAAAAAAAAAAAAAAAGTTTTAAATGCATACTATTGAGCCATACTTCAGGTACAACAAACTGGATCCAGTTAAAGTATATAACTCAATGGCTTCTTGTAGATATATATCTCAAAAAACTGCCACCATAATCAACATATAGAACTTTTTTATTATCCCTAAAACCTGCCCCTTGTCCCTTTATAGTCAGTTCCTCTGTGGGAAGCTGGATAATGTCCTCCCCTAAAGATATCCATGCCTTAATCCCTGGAACCTATGAATGTATGAATGTTGTGTGGCAAAAAAAAAAAAAAAAAAAAAAAAGACTTTGCAGGTGTGATTAGGTGAAGGATCTTGAGATGGGAAGATTCTTCTGCATTATCTGAGGGTAGTGGGGGCTAAATGCAATCACAAGTGTCCTTATAAGAAATAGGCAGAGAGAGATTTGGCAGAAAATGAGAAGGCAGTGTGATCACCGAGGCAGGCAGAGGTTGGAGTGATGCAGCCACAAACCAAAGAATGCTGGCAGCAGTCTGGGCACGGTGGCTCACACCTGTAATCCCAGCACTTTGGGAGGTCAAGGTGGGCGGATCACCTGAGGTCAGGAGTTTGAGACCAGCCTGACCAACATGGCGAAACCCCGTCTCTACTAAAATTACAAAAATTAGCCGGGTATGGTGGCACATGCCTGTAATCTCAGCTACTTGAGAGGTTGAGGCAGGAGAATGGCTTGAACCTGGGAGGCGGAGGTTGCAGTGAGCTGAGATCTTGCCATTGCACTCCAGCCTGGGCAACAAGAGCAAAATTCCGTCTAAATAAATAAATAAATAACGAATGCTGGCGGTCACCAGAAGCTGGAGGATGCAAGAAATGGCTTCTCCCCAGGGGGTCTCCAGAGGAATCACAGACAGCCCTAGGGACACCTGCATTTGGGCTCAGCAATAATGATTTTGGTCAGCTGGCTTCCAGAAATGTAAAAGGATACATTTCTGTTTTTACAATCCACCAAGTTTGTGATAATTTGTTACAGCAGCCACAGGAAATGAATATACTTTCCTTTTTCCCAGCCCCGATGACCACTGATTTAATTTTTGTCACTACAGATTTATTAGCATCTTATAGTATTTTATATAAATGGAATAATAATGTATGTGTCTTTTGCAAAATGATTTTAACATTTATTCATGTTTTTGCATGTATCATTAGTTTATTCCTTTTTTTTTTTTTTTTTTTTTTTTGAGACGGAGTCTTGCTCTGTTGCCCAGGCTGGAGTGCAGAGCTGTGATCTCGGCTCACTGCAAGCTCTACCTCCCGTGTTCAAACGATTCTCCTGCTTCAGCCTCCTGAGTAGCTGGGATTACAGGCACATGCTACCACGCCCAGCTAATTTTTGTATTTTTAGTAGAGACAGGTTTTACCATGTTAGACAGGTTGGTCTTGAACTCCTGACCTCTGGTGATCTGCCCACCTGGGCCTCCCAAAGTGCTGGGATTACAGACGTGAGCCACTGTGCCTGGCCTGTTTATCCATTCTTTTGATGGACACTTGAGTTTTTTCCACCTTTGGATATTATGAATAAAGCTGATACGAACATTGTTATACATGTCTTGGTATGAACATATACTTTCATTTTTCTTGTGCAATACCTAGGAGTGAAAAATGACTAGGTCGTACGGTAGGTATATACTTTAGTTTTTAAAAAACCTGCCAAACTGTTTTCCAAAGTGGCTGTACTTTTTTTTTTTAGATGGAGTCTCACTCCATCCCCAGGCTGGAGTGCAGTGGCACGATCTCGGCTTGCTGCAAACTCCCCCTCCCGGGTTCAAGCGATTCTCCTGCTTCAGCCTCCTGAGTAGCTGGGATTACGGGCACACGCCACCACGCCCAGCTAACTTTTGTATTTTTAGTAGAGACGGGATTTCACTGTGTTGGCCAGGATGGTCTCAATCTCCTGACCTCGTGATCTGCCTGTCTCGGTCTCCCAAAGTGCTGGGATTACAAGGGTGAGCCACTGTGCCCAGCCTGTACTATCTTAATTAATAACATTTCCATCAACAGTGTATGAGATTTCCAGGCACTCCCCTTCTGGCTAACGTTTGGTTTTGTCAGTCTTGCGAATTTTAATTGTTTTTTGGGGTATATAGTAGTAACTCAAAGTTTTAATTTGCATTTCCCTGATGACTCGTGATATTAAGGACCTTTTCATGTAGTTATTGGCAATTCACGTATCTTCCTCAGTAAAGCCTGTTTAGGACTTGCCCATCTTTTTTAAAATTTGGTGGTTTATCTTTTTTATTAATTCATATGTTTTTTCATATAATCTGAATCTTTTGTGAAAAATCGATTTCAAAATTTTTCTCCTAGTTTGCAGGTTGCCGTTTCATCCTTATTTCGCTTCATTTCTTTTCATTTTAGGAGAAAAAGGATTTCACGCCGGGCGTGGTGTCTCACACCTGTAATGCCAGCACTTTGGGAGGCCAAGGCGGGTGGATCACCTGAGGGCAGGAGTTCAAGACCAGCCTGGCCAACATGGTGAAACCCTGTCTCTACTAAAAATACAAAAAATTAGCTGGGCTTGGTGGTGTGTGCCTGTAATCCCAACTACTTAGGAGGCTGAGGCAGGAGAATCGCTTGAACCCGGGAGGCAGAGGTTGTAGTGAGCCAAGATTGCGCCATTGCACTCCAGCTTGGGCAACAAGCGCAAACCTCCATCTCAAAAAAAAGGAAAGAAAGAAAGAAAAAGGGTTTCACTCTGTTGCTTAGGCTTGATTGCAGTCGTGCAATCATAACTCACCGCAGTCTGGAACTCCTGGGCTCAAGTGATTCTCGTGCCTCAGCCTGCCAAGTAGCTAGGACTACAGGCATGCACCACCACGCCTGGTTAATTAAAATTTTTTTTTTGCTTTTTAGACATAATGTCTTGCTACATTTCCTAGGCTGATCAGTCTAGCTAAAGGTTTGTCAATTTTGTTGATCTTTTCATCAACTTTTGGTTTTATCGATTTTCTTTAATCTTTTATTCCTGTTTAATTTTTTCTACTTTATATTATTTCCTTCTTTCTGCTTCCTTTGTGCTTATTTTGTTCTTTTTTATACTTTCTTAAGGTGAAATATTAGATTATTGATTTGAGATCTTTCTTCTTTTTAAACGTAAATATTTGCAGATATAAATTTCACTCTGGGCCCCTGCTTTCCCTCCAGCCCACACATTTTGATATGTTATGTTTTTGTTTTCATTTCATTGTGTTTTGTTTTCATATCTCTCTCTCTCTCTCTCGCTCTCCATATATAAATCTATAATTTTTTTTTTTAAGACAGAGTCTTGCTCTGTCACCCAGGTTGGAGTGTAGTGGTGCAATCTTACCCTGTAACGTCTGCCTCCCCAGGCTCAAGCGATCCTCCCACCTCAGCCTCCTGAGTAGCTGGGACCACAGATGTGCACCACCATGTCTGGCTAATTTTTTGTATTTTTTGTAGAGACAGATCTCGCCATGTTGGCCAGGCTGATCTCAAACTCCTGGGCTCAAGCAACCTGTCTGCCTAGGCCTCCCAAAGTGCTGGGATTACAGGTGGGAACAACCATGCCCAGACTCAAAATATTTTCTAATTTACCTTGTGATTTTTCTAATTTACTTTCTTCTTTGACCTACTGGTTATTTAGAAGTATATTGATTAATTTCCACATATTTGTGAATTTTCCAAATATCTTTTTGTTATTAATTTCTAATTTCATTCCATTGTGGTCAGAAAACGTATTTTGTATGATTTCAGTTTTTAAAAAATTTATTAAGACTTATTTTATGGCCTAGCATATAATTTATACTGGAGAATATTTCATGTGCACTTTAGAAGAATGTGTATCATATTGTTGTTGGGTAGGATGTTCTGTAGATGTTCGTTAGGTCTGGTCAGCATACATTCTGTCTTTTTGCTGATCTGATATCTAGTTGTTCTCTTTATTATTAAAAATGGAGGCCAGGCATAGTGGCTCACACCTGTAATCCCAGCACTTTGGGAGGCCAAGGCTGGTGGATCACCTGAGGTCATATGTTCGAGGGCAGCCTGGCCAGTATGGGAAAACCCTGTCTCTACTAAAAATACAAAAATCAGCCAGGCGTGGTGGCGGGTGCCTGTAATCCCAGCTACTCAGGAGGCTGAGGCAGGAGAATCACTTGAACCTGGGAAGTGGAAGTCGCTGGGAGCCGAGATCATGCCACTGCACTCTAGCCTGGATGACAGAACGTGACTCCGTCTCAAAAAAAAAAAAAAAGTATTGAAGTGGCTAAATATTGTTATTGTATTGTTTATTTTCCCTCCAATTACTGCAGTTTTTGCTTCCTGTACTTCGAGACTCTGTTTTTAGGTGCATATAGGCTTACAAATGTTATATTTTCTTGAAGGATTGACCCTTTTGTCATTCTATAATATCCTTCTTTGTCTCTATAGTAACATTTTTTTTCTTAAAGCTAATTTTTTTCTGACATTAGTGTAGCCACTCTAGCTCTCTTTTGGTTACTTTCTGCATGGAATATGTTTTCCATTTTTTCACTTTCAACCTATTTGTGTGTGTTAATCCATTCTGCCGATCTGTGCCTTTTAGTTGGAGAGTTTAACCCATTTAATTTAATATAATTAATCATAAGGATTTACTTTTGCCAGTTTATATGTCATTTGACTTTTTATTCTTTGGTTCTTCCATTACAGCCTTCTTTTATGTTTTCTAGATATTTTCTAGTATGCCATTTTAATTCCTTGTTACTTTTACTATATATTTTTTAGTTATTTGTGTTTGCCCTGGGATGACAATTAACGTCTTTGTTTATAGCAATGTAGTTTTGTGTTTTTTTCCTTATTTTTTCTTTTAAGACAGGGTCTCACTCCAATTTGCCCAAGTTGGAGTGCAGTGGTGCAATCTTGGCTCACTGCAGCCTTGGCCTCCCAGGGTTAAGCAATCCTCCTACCTCAGCCTCCTAAGTAGCTGGGACTAAAGGCATGCATCACTGTGTCTGGCTAATAGTAGTTTTGATTAATACTGACTTAATTTCAATAGTATATAAAATTTTGCTGCTATATAGCTTCATTGCCCTCCCATGCTGTTCTTGCTCAAATTACATCCTAATACATTATGTGCCCCTCAACATAGATTTATAATTATTGCTTTGTACCATTGTCTTTGGAACCAGATAGAAAAATAGGAGTTACAAACAAAAAATACATTTATACTGCCTCTTATAATTAACTGTGGAGTTATCTTTCCCAGTGTTCTTTATTTATTCATGTGGATTTGAGTTACTGGCTAGTGTTATTTCATTTCAGCCTGAAGGACGCCCTTTAGCATTTGTTATAGGGCAGGTATGCTAGGAACAAATTCTCTCGGTTTTTGTTTATCTGGGAATGTTTAATTTCTCCTTCATTTTTGAAGGATAGTTTTGTCAGATATAGCATTCTTGGTTGATTTTATTTTCTTTCACCTCTTTGAATATGTCATCCTACTCCCTCTGGCCTTCATGGTTTTTGATGAGAAACCAGTCATTAATCTTATTAATGATGTCTTGTATGTGATGAACCTTTATTCTCATGCTGCTTTTAAGATCCTCTCCTTGACCTCTGACAATTTGATTATGATGTATCTAGGTATGGATTTCTTTGAATTTATTCTAGTTGGGGTCTGTTGAACTTCTTAGATGTACAGATTATGTTTTCATCAAATTTGGGAATGTTTGTCTGTTATTTCTTCAAATGTTCTTTCTTTCCCTTTCTCTCTCCCTTCTTCTGAGACTCCTATTATGCATATGTTGGTGTGCTTTATGGCATTCCACAGTTCTCTGAGGCTCTGTTCATTTTTCTTCATTCTTTTTTCTTTTTTCTTTTTTATTTTTTCCGTTCATCTGACTTGATAATTTCAATTGACTAATCTTCAAGTTTGCTATTTTTAAAAATCTGCTTGCTTGAATCTGTGGAGCCCTTCTAGTGAATTTTTGATTTCAGTTCTTGTACTTTTCAATTCCAGGACTTCTGTTTCCTTTCTTTGTATGATTTCAATTTCTTTTTTGATATTCTCCATTTGGTGAGGTACTGTTCTCATGCTTTCCTTTAGTTCTTTAGACATGGTTTCTTTAGCTTTTTGAATATATTTAAAATAGTTTATTTAAAGTCTGTCCAGCCTGTAATCCCAGCAATCTGGGAGGCTGAGGCAGGTGGATCACTTGAGGTCAGGAGTTCGAGATCAGCCTGGCCAACATGGCGAGACCCCATCTCTGCTAAAAACACAAAAAATTAGCTGGACATGGTGGTGCACACCTATAATCCCA